>NW_016107416.1:1297835-1301643 GCF_001604975.1 Cebus imitator
AAAAAAAAAAAAAAAAGAACTAAATGAGAGAAGGATGGAGATGGGAAAATCAGATAATATGCTACTGCAGATGGTGGTGGCAGCCAGTTTAAAGGTGGCAAAAAATTCCAGAAGGAAATATCATCAATAAACAAAATAAGGAAGAAGTAATCTTCAGAAATACATATTTTCCAGAATTGATTTAAAAAAAATACTAATCCTCAGATTCAGGAAACCCAACAAATTCTAATTAAAATAAAGAAAAAAATATTAGCTACACATGGTGGCATGCCTGGGGTCTCAGCTACTTGGAGGCTGAGGCAGGAGGATTGTTTAAGCCTGGGAGGTGGAGGCTGCAGTGAACTGAGATCACACAACTACACTGCAACCGGGGTAACAGAGTGAGACCTCATCTCAAATTAAAGAAAAAAAAAAGGAAAAGGAATAAATCGACACCTCACATCCCAGAGGAACTACAAAGCATGAAAGACATAGACACATAAAAGCAGGTAGAGAGAAAAGACAAATTAAACACAATTAGACTAATAGATGACTTTTTTTTTTTTTGAGGCAGAGTCTTGCTCTGTCACCCAGGCTGGAGTGCAGTGGCACGATCTCAGCTCACTGCAACCTCTGCCTCCCGGGTTCAAGTGATTCTCCTGCCTCAGCCTCCCGAGTAGCTGGGATTACAGGCACATGCCACCACACCTGGCTAATTTTTGTATTTTTAGTAGAGACAAGGTTTCACCATGTTGGCCAGTCTGGTCTTGAACTCCAACCTCATGATCAGCTCTCCTCAGCCTCCCAAAGTGCTAGGATTACAGGCACCACGCCCAGCCCAGATGACTTCTTAATAGCAACAATGAAAGCCAGAAGTCGGGGAATGGTTATCTTTAAGAAAGCTGGGAGGTCAGACGCCATGGCTCACGCCTGTAATCCTAGCACTTTGGGAGGCTGAGGTGGGCAGATCACTGAAGGTCCGGAGTTTGAGACAGCCTGGTCAACATGGCGAAACCCTGTGTCTACTAAAAATACAAAAATTAGCCAGGCATGGTGGCTATAATCCCTGCTACTCGGGAAGCTGACACAGGAGAATCGCTTGAACCCAGGAGGTGGAGGTTGCAGTGAGACAAGATCGTGCCACTGCATTCCAGCCTGGACAACAGAGCGAGATGCCATCTCAAAACAATAATAATAAACAAATAAAAACAAGCTGAAAAATTCCTAATATAAAACAATAAAACATATGTTCCAAACTTTGTATACAGTAATAATGAGCACTTACCTCCCCCATCCCAACAGCAGTCTCTAAGTATCACCGCCACTAAACTAACAGGTTAAGGAGAAATTGATAAACACCATCATAGAGGAAGATTTATCACATCTCTCTCAGTAACTACATGAATAAGCAGATGGGAAATTAGTAAGATACACAGAAAAGTTGAACATCACAATTAATGTATATGTGCATGAGTGCACATCTAGGGGTATGCTTTAGTAACAAAACTAGGTGTAGCAGTAGAAAAGTATAGGATTGTCTCAGGGAAGAGAATGTCTCGGGGAAGAGTATAGGATTGACTCAGTATACAGTGGAGGATACTGTTAAAATCACACGTTAGAGAAGTACTGGAGAATATACTAAATGCTGAGATAAGGCTCATGTTAAGGAGTCTATGATGATGGGAATGGAAAAAAAAAGAAATTGTGTATTAACTGGATTTATATTACTTAGAAAGATAAACTGTCAAATGATGGAGAACAGCATATATAGCATAATTCCTCTTTTAAGAAAGGTTGTGTATATGCATATATGAATGATTTTATATATAGACATTCTTGCTACTTATTATTCATCAGAACAATTTTAAATATATTTACCTACAGTTGCAAAAATGCATTTTTTGTTTTAACTATGATTTGTTTGGGTTTTTAAAAATACTTTTGTTTCTTATGAGTGAAAACACAAGATATCAAATTGAACCTCTTACAACAGTTGAGCTGATTAAAATGTTAAAACAGGACACAACAAAAACCTGGTTATCACAGGCTCTTTTTCCTTTACTTGGTTTTTTTGTTTGCTTTTTTGTCTTGTTTTTACAATACAACTTTTCTAAGCTGTAAATCTATTATCAAGTTTGTTTAAACTATCAGTAGTCAAACAAAAATAAGCCTAAGTAACCTAATACACTATTACTCCCAGGTCAAGCCAATTCAGTGCCCCTTAAGAAATCCCCAGGAGGCTACAAGCCGTAAGGCTGAGTTAGATTCTGATCCTCTGCCTCAAATAGTACTCACAGAAATTGGATGAAATGACCTTTGAAGTCAATGCATCCCCCTACATGCTGGGAAATCTTGATCCCTAAGAAATAATAACCAGCTTTTTGTCCAGTCTAACTTTTACTACACATAGGATGGACCTTCACCAAAGCCCAAGAAAAATGTCTCACTAAAGGTCTTAATGTATAAAGAAACTGTAATAATAAAAATAAAGTAAGTAATATTTCCAAAGATTTACTTACTGTTACCTCTTATCTTTTTCCCTAGCTAAAAAGAAAAAAATGTTCTCTCATTGGAGCACCATCCTTCAGATAGTTAATTGGTTACAGCTTGCTACTATGTCCTTATATAGAACATAATTTAGGTTAAAGGAATCACAATGTGTAAAACAGACCCTATACCTCCTCTAAAATGTATCATTATTACCCACTCTCCAGCCCATCCACCACAATCCACTACACATGTGTTGTTTACATATACACCACATTTCATTTATGGTATTTTTTTGTTTTAAAGAATAAACACAATCAAGGTCAATGAACAAAATATATTCATGTTAAACCATCTCATCAAAACCCTCTACAGTTCCAAAGAAGAGACTATTCCCTTTTTTTGGTCTTATGCACTGCTATGAATATGAATATGAATATGACAGCTTCATGGCTCCAAAGTGATTATAAAAAATAAAAATAATATGACATTACCTTGGCAGGCAGGTATACATTTTCATTTAATATGAAACAATAAGATTACCACTTCTCCCGAAAGTTAACTCCTATTGCCAATATTCACTCAAAACTTACTTCTAGTTCTTTAATTTTTTCTTCTGCTATTTTTTGCTTCTCTAACAGTTGATTGTGAATTGCTTCCTTGGACTGAAGAATAAACCTATGGAAAACACAAGAAGGTTGAAAATTATACCACATGACTACTGTATTCATCAAAATCAATAGCTACATAACACAAATATTAAACTGAGAAAACTAAAAAGACAAATGCATATTAACATAATATGGCAAGCTCAGGAAACCACCACAAGTTTAAACTTTCCTGGCTTGAGTGGGAATAAAAGCTGAATAGTAGATTCTGCTTTCTTATTTAATATAGGAATCAGGAAGGGCACAGTGGTGTGGGTACAGTCCCAGACACTGAGGAGGCTGAGGTGGGAGGAGTGCTTGAGCCAGGTGTCTGAGTCTAGTCTGGGCAACATATTAAGACCCTGTCTCTTTTTAAAAAAAAAAAGAGGCAGGAGGGCGGGACCAGGCGCAGTGTGGCTCATGCCTATAATCCCAGAACTTTGGGAGGCTGAGGTGGGCAGATCACGAGGTCAGGAGATCGAGACCATCTTGGCCAACATGGTGAAACCCCGTCTCTACTAAAAATACAAAAATTAGCTGGGTGTGATGGTATGTGCCTGTAGTCCCAGCTACTAAGGAGGCTGAGGCAGGAGAATCGCTTGAACCAAGGAGTTGGGGGTTGCTGTGAGCCGAGCCTGCACCACTGCACTCTAGCCTGTATGACAGAGCGAGACACTGTCTCAAATAAATAAAAA
>NW_016107416.1:1301956-1323370 GCF_001604975.1 Cebus imitator
AAAAAAGAAAGGAAAAGAAAATCAGTCTTCAAGTAGATTCATATGCAACAGTAAAAAATAATAAAGGAATAAAAATATTTCATAGGCTAAAAGAAAAGTCAACATACAAACAACAAAAAAATACCCTATATGTTTTGTTTTTTCAGTTATCTGTTTCAATTTTTATCTACATATTTTTTAAACAATATTTGTAAAGTAGAGCGCCCCTCCATCTTTTTTTTTTTTTTTTTGTAACAGCAGTAACTCATGACCTTTTAAAGTCACAATCAAGTACTGTGTTAGGATCAATGCATTAGTGTTTATATGAGTTCCTCAAACAAAAAGCACTGTATAAGCCCTGGTATCTTTTATTATTATTTCCAGAGTGTATAGTACCTCTGAAAAGCTCAAAATGTACAAGTGGAAATTTTCAACTTTTTCCATTTTATAGTCAGGCACATTATTTACCACTGATGAGGTTGGAAATAAGGAGAAGTTTTAAAAATTAGCACTGAATCTGTTTTATTACTTTATGTCCACAATTCTTGCTGCAGGGAAAGGAAGAACAAACTTTTATAGCCTCAAGTAAGTGAACTGAAATATTTCCCTTCCACTGGAACCAAGGGAAAACCCCAATTATGCAAATCTCTTTTAGGGCTAAGGAGGCTAAAATAGATTTCAATTGAACATTGAAATTAATTAAGTTAAGCAAGATTTTTCTTCTCTTTGCACTAACAGAGTTCAGCAACAAAAAACTAAACATCATCTCTTAACAAAAAGCCAAACAAGAAAACTTATCAAGGTAGCAATACGCAGTTTCCTCTGCTAACCCCACAAAAACATCATTGTGCCTAGGTGGGTTCTTATCAAGAAGAGTCTGTTATTATAAGACAAGTAAAAACAGACCAAAAAAGGCAATTAACTATGCCCCAACACCTGGAAAGTAACTGCCTTTTCCCCTCTTCTTCATAACTAAGCGTTACTACACATATTAATACAATCTGATAAACTTATTTACTCCACTAATTATTAAGCTTACATCCTGATGTGGCCAGCCCAGGTAATTTAACTGATAACCTTGGTCTTCAGTAGTAACTTGATCCTTTGTAAAAACCTTACTGTATATTTATGGGAAAGACAGCCCACATTCATGCAAAACAAGGATTAATCCTAGGTCTTTTACTACAGAACCCTTCCTGTCTAAAATGTTCTTACTGGATCCAAGAGACGGGTGCTATTTCTGATAAGATTATGGTTTACAGAATATTTTTCTCGGAACTAACTCACATTTGTATTTGAGGAAAAGAGCTGTTTTGAACAGTATTAAGTCTCAGTAATACTGTGTAAAATCTATTTTAAAACAAGGTGCAAGAGTCACCAAATTATGTCATTATATGTATGATTTTACTGAGAAGGTCTTTTAGCCTTGGAAATAATTTTTGCATAAAAAATACATTTTTAAATAGCATTGCTAGCTAACCAATGAGTACTATTCTCAAATAATAGGTCATCAGACATCATCTTTATTAGTGTCTGGGAAAATTTCAAAGCTAAGATTAGAGGTCAAGTCACTACTTATGTGGCCTTTAAAAATAAAGTATCTGAACAGATACTAAATCTCTTGAGCAGAAAATAAAATTACTAGAAAGCAAGAACACTCAACAACAAAAACATGTTTTTCCATGGCCACACATCCCTTGAGGTAGCTATATTAGACTGTGCCAACTTCAAAGGCCAGAGAGATTCCGCCGAAGGAGGCCAACTTACTACTATAAGCCTAAGGACATCTCAGCCATGCAAGTTTTAAACAAGGATGAGTGTTGGATAAATGCAAATGTCTACCCCAAAGAGTAGTTACACAGCAAAACATCAAACACAAAACTTATGGAAAGTTTGGTTTAGTCTTCAATTGAAAAAATGGTAAAGATATATTGTATACAGACTGGAAACGGCTCCAAGAAACATCTGATTTCTGAAAAAAAGTCTTTGGAAAATATCTTTCTTATTGTTTAAAAAGGCACTGGATTATCAGATACTATGTGAAGAGAAAGGATTTATCATGATGAGTGTTATTATAAGCAAATATTATGTACACAGTTTCTCAATGTAGAAAATCTCATAGTTATCCCGCCTGATTGTTTATGGAAAGCCAAATAGTAAATAAAGAATTCTGGAGTTCAAAATGTACCAAAAAGGAAAAATAAAACATGAAGAGGCAAAGTATTCTCATATGACAAACAGTATGCAAGTAATATGCTACAATAGTCAGGATTATATAACCTGAATTAGAGTTGATGCTTTGTAAAAGGCCTCTTCTTCGACCTGGAAAACAGTGCCATGTGCCTCTGCACTGTCTACTCTCAAGGACTTGTAACCTATTTCACTTCCTCATTTTTTTGTAATTATGCCATCTGAAAACGTATTTCTGATGGCTTTTGGTTTTGATTTGAGAAACACCAGACTGTTTTCTAAATCGTCCTGTAGTTTGCTACAACTTCCACTTTCTTATAACTCAGTATGAATCAAAACTATTGTTCACCTGCCCAGAACACAATCCCAGATCAGTTGCACTGCTGCACTGTGGACACACTTTCCAAAGTATGGTCACCTAGATATATGCTATTCAGAAACAACAAAATGCTTATGGCAAGTTCACTTTGGGTGGGAAATTTTTAGAGGGTATCTAAAAATATATTCTAGTAGCATTTAGATTTCAGGGTATCCACAAATTAAATAGCATAGAAAAGACATAAGAATGAGTCTATCTTGCTTCTTTGACTCACTCCACTGGTGATGAAAGTTAATGAAATTTTACTTCATAATTTTCAGCATGGAAGAAAGTAGAAATAAATTGAATTTATTTCTTACTTTAATCACTGCTTTAATAAGAAAGTGATTAAAACTTTATGGCACATCCACGTTGCAGACTGTAGCTAGAGACTTCTGTTACTGGCATAATGAAGAGTAGGTACCCTGAACACTCTTGATTAAAAACAAAGCAAAAAAATGTTTTTTAACATTTTGTTCAACTAACACAAAAGGAAGGATTCCACAAAGGCCCAAAGTGAAGTGAAACTGGGAATTCAGGAATGTAAGACAACAGAAAATTGGCTTTTACCCTGAGAGATTAGGCTGAATCCTGGAGACCTTAAGCAATCACACTGGCACAGAAATTAAGATACAAAACAGGAGATAAAACCAAGGGGGCAGCCAGGTGTAATGGCATGCACCTGTAGTCCCAGCTACTCAGAAAGCTGAGGTGTGAGTATTGCTTAAGTCCAAGAGTTCAAATCCAGCCCGGGCAACACAGCAATGCCGCAACTCTAAAAACTAAATAAATAAATAAATAAATTTTTGAATGACTAATTAAATAAAAAAATAAATTGAAAATTAAAAAAAAAAACAATACTTTCATTTACACGTAAAGATGTCAATATAGTAAGTAAGTAAAAACTCAAATTTTAAAAATCAGCATGTACCTGAAATGAACCTTGGAATAAAAATTAAAAAAAAAAAAAAAAAATCAGCACATTGCCAGATGTGGTGGCTCATGCCTATAATCCCTGCACTTTGGGAAGCCAAGGTGGGTGCGTCACTTGAGGTCAGGAGTTCAAGACCAGCCTGGCCAACATAATGGAACCCCATCTCTATTAAAAATGCAAAAACATTAGCTGGACATGGGGCAGGCACCTGTAATCCAAGCTACTCAGGAGGCTGAGGCAAGAGAATCACTTGAACCCAGGAGGTGGAAGTTGCAGTGAGCCAAGATCATGCCACTGCACTCTGGCCTGGGTGACAGAGCGAGACTCCATCTCAAAGAAAAAAAAAAATCAGCATGTCATTCCATTTTCAAGATGAAAAAATATGTAAAATAAAAAAGGATTTACACAAAGATGAAATGGGACTGGAAAAGAAAGAGAAACAGCTTTTTAAAATTCATCACTTGAAAAACGTTTCCTCTTGAATCCTCAAATTTTTTTTTTTGGAGACAGGGTTTTGCTCTGTCCCCCAGGCTGGAGTGCAGTGACACTATCTAGGCTCACTGTAAACTCCATCTCCAGGGTTCAAGCAATTCTTGTGCCTCAGCCTCCCAAGTAGCTAAGATTACAGGTGCCCGCCACCACACCCAGCTAATTTTTCTATTTTAGTAATGACAGAATTTTACCATGTTGTCCAGGCTAGTCTTGAACTCCCAACCTCAGATGATCCGCCTGAGTCGGCTTCCCAAATGCTGGGATTATAGGAGTGAGCCACCATGCCTGGCCAGTGTTTTTTAAGTATATAAAAAGTTACCAAGTGCAAAAATAAGACCTTGTCAGATTAAATACCTTGCCCAGCTTGTATGTATTAGATTAGAAACTCAGGTCTTTCTTGTACCATATTATAAAGGCTCTAATATAAGTTACTATAAATATGAGTGTATGTGAATACAAATAATCCAATCAACCTTGGATTAACTAGTTGGTTAAATTTGTTTCTCACAGGAGATACAGGCAAACAATTCTGAAATTGCTTTATATGTATACTGGGATAAGTAAATAAGTAATTGGACCATGGACAGTAGAGCCAGTTTTCTCAAGTTAGAGAGAAGTTATAGATGAGCAAGAAAGGAAGGCTAGAATGAACACTATGGTATTTATTTTTATTTTTATTTTTATTTTTTATTTTTGAGATGGAGTCTTGCTCTGAGGCTCAGCCTGGAGTGCAATGGCACAATCTCAGCTCACTGCAAGCTCTGCCTCATGGGTTCAAGCGATTCTCTTGCCTCAGCCTCCTGAGTGGCTGGGATTACAGGTGCCTGCCACCACGCCCAGCTAATTTTTTGTATTTTTACTAGAGACGGGGTTTCACCATGTTGGCCAGGCTGGTCTCAAACTCCTGACCTCGTGATTTGCCTGCCAAGGCCTCCCAAAGTGCTGGGATTACAGGCATGAGCCACCACGCCTGGCCAACCCTATCATATTTAAGAGTCGCAGATATCAGTGTAAACTCATATTCAGCTTAAAGTGTATAGTGATGAATAGACACAGAAACAATTGTAGATATGTACATACACATGAGTTAGTAGTATATACACACATATTACCTATCTCTAGTCACCAGAGGGCCTAGAATAACACCTCAGTAGCAACAAATAAACCCAGTGACCAGATACAGGTTTCTAAATACCATTCTCCAATAAAAGGAATCAGAAACCACAGTTTCTTGGAGAAATGACTAACTACAGGGCTCAGCAGGGAAAATATAATATGAACCTGGACCATACTGCAGTATGAGAAAGTCAGGAATTACTAAAAACAAAAGGCTAGGCTGGGCACAGCGGCACATGCCTGTCATCCCAGCTACTCTGGTGGCTAAGGCAGAAGAATTGCTTGAACTGGGACCCGGGAGGCGGAGGTTGCAGTGAGCCCAGCCTGGGCTACAAAGCGAGACTCAGTCTCAAAAAAAAAAGGCTAAAGAAAAGCAAGCCACAAATGGGAGAAAATATTTGCAAAACACGTATCTGATAAAGAACTTGCATCAAAATTATGCAAAGAACTCTTAAAATTCAACAATAAGAAAACAAACGACCATATTTAAAACAGGCAAAAGATCTGACAGATATCTCATCAAAGATACACAGACGGCAAATAAGCATGTGAAAAGATATTCAACATCATATGTTATTAAGGAACTACAAACTAAAATTATGAGATACTGCCACACACCTAGTATAATGGTTAAAATCCAAAACACTGAAAACACCACATGCTGGCGAAGATGTGAAGCAACAGAAACTCTCATTCACTGATGGTAGAATTTAAAAAATGGTACAGCCCACTTTGGAAGACAGTTTTGGCAACTTCTTACAAAGCTTAACATGATCGAGCAAATGCACTCCATTATCCAAATGAGTTGAAAACTTATGTGCACATGTGCAAATGTTTACAGCTGTTTCATTCGTAACTGCCAAAACTTGGAAGCAACCAAAATATTCTTCAATAGGTGAATGGATAAACTGTGGTACCTCCATACAAAAGAGTACTATTCAACAACAAAATGAAATGAGTATCAAGCCACAAAGGAGCCTTAAATGCATACTGCTAAGTCAAAGAAGCCACTATAGTATGAAAGGCTATATACTGCATCATTCCAACTATATGAGATTAAGGAAAAGGCAAAACTATATACAGAAACAGAAAATAGGTCAGTGGTCACCAAGGAAGAGAGTGGGGAACGAATGGGAAGAAGGGAAGAACAGGTAGAGCACAGGGATTTGGGGGACAGTGAAATTGTATTGTATGACAGCACAAAGAGTGGCCCCTAATGTAAACTACAGATCTTAGTTAACAATAATTTATCAATATTCTTTCGTCAATTGTAATGAATGTACCACACTGATGCAACATGTTAATAAGAGGCAAAACTGTGTGGGAGAGAGTGGAAAGGGAGTGAGAGCTCTCTGTTTTTTCTGCTCAATTTTTCTGTAACCTATAACTATTCTAAAAAAATTAAGTTGCCAGCCATGGCCGGTGGCACATGCCTGTAATCCCAGCACTTTGGGAGGCCAAGGTGGGCAGATCACCCGGGGTCAGTAGTTCGAGACCAGCCTGGAAAACATGATGAAACCCCGTCTCTATTAAAAATTTAAAAAATTAGCCAGAAGTGGTGGCACATGCCTGTAGTTCCAAGCAATCAGGAGGCTGAGGTGAGAGAATTGCTTGAACCTGGAAGGCGGACGTTACAGTGAGCCAAGATTGCACCACTACACTCCAGCCTGGGCAACAGAGGGAGACTCCCTCTCAAATTAATAATAATAATAATAATAATAATAATAATGTTGCCAGGCACAGTGGCTCACCCCTATAATCCCAGCACTTTGGGAGGCTGAGGTGAGGGGATCACTTGAGTCCAGGAGTTCAAGCCCAGCATGGGCAATACGACAAAACCCCATCTCTACGAAAAAAAATTTTTTAATTAGCTGGGTTTGGTGGCACATGCCTGTAGTCCCAACTATTTGGGAGACTGAGGTAGAGAACTGCTTGAGCCCAGGAGGTCAAGGGTACAGTAAGCCACGATCACATCACTGCATTCCAGACTGGGAGAAAAAAATTTAAAAACACAGGAGAAAATCTCAAAGAGCTCCCAATGGTCAAAGCAGAATTATTCGAGCAACAAAATAAATAACGTAGTACTAGATTATAACACCGAAATACAGCACCTGGGCCCTGCCATACATAGCCACAAGAAATCTATAGATCACTGTATGCTCAAATCTACCTCCGACGGATGCTGCTGCATCTCTGTACTATGCTATCCATGTTTCCCTCATTAACTACTGTATCCATAAATCCCTCCTTCCTCTTTCTTCTCCAGTGCCCATACTATAAGCAGTATGCAAGGCTCTCTACTAAACTCTCTCTGCCCAAAGTCACTCAGAGAACTCATTTATTTTCAAGGTCTCAACTTACTTAATGACCCTCAAAATAATATCTACCACTATCACCTGCACTACGTCCAGGCTCTATGGTCACTTGTACTTGGATGTTCCATATCACCTCAAATTCAACATAGTCCAAGTTAAACTCATTTTATCAACCCATACCAGCATTCCCTACAAGCAGTTTCCCATCTCACCTTCAGCTTCCATCAATATCACCATATGCATGTCCTAAAACTGCAGATATCCTCCCTATATTCCCAATTTATCACTTTCTCTTGTACTGATCCTTCACCTCTATTCCACTTCCACCACTTTAATTTATGCTCTTATTACTAATCTCCTGAATAGCTTGCTGGCTGCCTGTGCTCCTGGACTAAACTCTGCCTAATTCATCCTAAATATATCAACAGTTTTCACATAGCTAGCCCTCAGTTATTGATCACTATAACGATTGCTGATGATTTTGGCAGACACTACTGTTTAGCTACCCCATATCCATTTCCTTTTCTTTGTTGATTGAGCCCCAATTTTGTTTGGGTGCCCTCTACTTCCCTAAGTAAACCAGGGAAGTGAGTTCTAGGCTGAATCTTGATTGGCCTTACCCAATCATTGCAGTTGCATCCCCCAAGATTTAAGCCTAAGCATGTGACTCAGTTTCTGTCGTGAAATATAAGGGGGAGACCATTAGAAGACTTCTGAAAAGGTGTTCCCATGAAGGTGACACCAGAAAACATGGCACTTTCTTTTTTTTTGAGTGGGAATCTTACACTGTTTCCTGGGCTGGAGCACAATGGCATGATCTCGGCTCACTGCAACCTCCGCCTCCCAGGTTCAAGCGATTCTCCTGCCTCAGCCTCCTGAGTAGCTGGGACTACAGCACCCGCCACCAGGTCTGGCTAATTTTTGTATTTTTGACAGAGACAGGGTTTCGCTATGTTTGCCAGGCTGGTCTGGAACTCCTGACCTCGTGATCCACCGGCCTCAGCCTCCCCAAGGGTTGGGATTACAGGTGTGAGCCACCGCGCCCAGCCAAACATGGCACTTTCTAACTCTGGATGTTGTCATGCCTCAATAAAATCCCTGGAACTCCTGTAGCCAAGCTGAAGATGAAGCTGGCAAGCACAGGAAGAAAGGCATGGACAGAGTACCAAAATAAGTGGATCTTAAGCTAAGCCCAGCATACGGCCCCTGAGGCTTGTCCTATACGACATGAGTAAATCTCAGAAGCATTACACTAAGTAAAAGTACATACTATAATGACTTCATTTCTATATTGCATTTATATGAAGTTATAAAACAGAAAAAATTAACCTACAGTAATAGAAATCAGATTAGCAGCCTCGAGCCAGGATTAAGAAAAGAGAGGACCGACTTGAAAGAAGCAAGAAAGAGATTTTTAGAGTGATGAAAATGTTCTTTATCATGATTGGGGTGGTGGCTATATTTGTCAAAATTCACCCAACTGTATTCCTAAAATGAATGTATTTTACTCTATATAACTTACATATCAATAATGTTTATTCTTTAAGAAAGACATCTAATACCATGGAGGGTAGAAGAAAAAAAAAAGACAATTAGTATCATTGTTGTCGGATGGTGAGGTACCACGGAGAAAAATAAAGCCAACAAGAGGCAAATAAATGTGTGTGCTGGTTAGGTGCATACTTTTAAATAGGATGGTCATGAAAGGCTTCATTGCCTTTTTCGAAACAACCTGAAAGAAGAGAAAGGGCAGGCAATGGACACATCTGGAAAAAGGCTTCAGGCAGAGAAACTGTCAAGTGCAAAAGACTGCCTTTTTCACTGATGAAATGGGAGGCCATCCGAAGATTTTGACTATAGTGATCTTGACTTACATTTCAAAAGGATTACTCTGCTTTGGGAGGCTGAGGCGGGTGGATCACCTGAGGTCAGGAGTTCGAGACCACCCTGACCAACATGGCAAAACCCCGTCTCTACTAAAAATACAAAAATCAGCCGGGCATGGTGATGGGTGCCTGTAATCCCAACTACTCAGGAGGTTGAGGCAGGAGAATCACTTGAACCCGGGAGGCGGAGGCTGTAGTGAGATCACGCCACCGCACTCCAGCCTGGGCAACAGAGGGAGACTCTGTCTCCAAAAAAAAAAAAAAAAAAAAAGGATTACTCTGGCTGACCAGTTGAAAATGGACTATAAAAGGTTAAAAGTTAAGGATAGAAGCAAGAAGCCTACTTAGGAAGCAACTGCTATAAACCAATGGTAAATTAGACCAGGGTGGTGATAGGTAGAAGTCTTCAGATTCTGAACAAAATTTAAAGATACAGTCAACAGTATTTGCTAATGAACTGAATATAAGATTGAAAGAGAGGGTCGAAAGATGACTCCAAGATATGGAAGTCCTTGAAGGATGGAAAAGCCACTCAGTAATACTGAGAGCAGAGATGGTTTGCTTGCAAATAGCAAAAATTTTATTCTGGCCAAGTTAATTCTGAGATGCCTATCAGACCATCAAATGAAGATGTAAAGTAGACAGCTAGAGTTGTCTACTTTATACTCCATATAACTCTGGAGTTCAGGGAAGGGGTCTAAGTTAAAGATAAAAATCTGGGAGTTGTCAGTATATAAAACCGTATTTAGAGATACTCCTGGATGAGATTACCAAGAGACTGAGTACATATAGACAAAAAAAGAAAGAAAGAAAAAAACCCAAGGGCTAAGCCCAAAGTCAATCTAATATTTACAAATGCAAAATAAATGAAGACAGTAAAGGAAACTGAGAAGGAATGGACAGTGAGGTAGGAGGAATACCAAGAAGTGGTATCCTGCAAGCCAAGACAGTGCTTCAAGGAAGAAAGATCAACAGGACCAAATGCTGCTGATAGGTCAAATAAGAGGAGGACTGGTAACTCACTGGAATTATTGGAGAATCATGGTAACTTCCAGAACCCAATCCCATATAAGCATTCCTTGTTCTAGTAGAGTAACACACTGCTATGTTCAATTTGTACTAATTAAAAATTACTGCCTATTTTTAAATCAAAACTATTACTCCTGAAATGGAAGCAGTGGTGTGTTAATCTATTTTAAACATGATGTTTATTTCGGGTTACTATTTGGTATTCTAAGTATTCTGGTAAGTAAGGACCTCTGATGTTTACCACTTTTACTCTGGCTTCATCAAACCCCAAACATTTCCACATATATGCACTGAGTTATTCCACAACTTTTTCCAAGATACAGTCTTTATTTTACTAGTAAGTTAAAATATAGTAACAGATAAAATATTTTTAAATTACTATTCAATGAGTATTGGAGGACAGATAGCAGAGTACTCCTGGTACAAAAGCAAAATGTCATAGAGAAATATAAATATACTTTGTCATAAATGCAAAAGTCTCAGTCAGACACACACACATACAGGATGCATATTGTGATCCAAATCTTTTTACTCTGAGCCAATATAAAAGTTGGGCTTAGGGCAATCATGTTCTTATCTATTTAAAGACATATCTTTGATACTAGGCTCCTGTTGCTGTACAAATTTTGGTATCAGAATATTTCAAGTCCTCTTCAAAGCAAAAAGGATAGTGGCTTCCAAGTAATCTAGTCCATTTCAAGATAACTGATCTACTGCAAAACAAGAGTTGGAAATAAAAGCTCCTGGCCAGAACAATGAAATAACATTCTCCCAGACAGGCCCATTTGAACTTAAATTATATAAATAAAATGAGCATACACTCTTCACAAAAGCATGGGCACTCATGGTACATATAACACATTACAATCCTAATTATTTCATCAGAGTAAAGGATATTTACAGTTAACAGTAATTCCTGATATTAATAGAAAGAAAAGAATGACAAAAGGCATTACTAAGTGTGTGTTCATATATGTATGAACTGACTCACCTTCTAAGTCAATATTTTTCTGAGCGCCTTCTTGGATATTTCATTAAGCAGATTACATTCCTTGACATGAACATTTCAGTCCTCTCTCTCAGATTAGATAGTAAATTATTCCTAACTTTGCACTATGAGGTAAGTGGCAGCTACAATCAGAAAATTTTTGGTATGGCTTAAAATTGACTGTTTTTGGAGATATTCAGCTAGTTAAGTTAGTTACAGCACACAATTCCTCAGTGACAAAGTACCAATTCAGATTGCTGCTACCTTAATTTTTTTTATATATGAACAGCAAGCAAATGGTACTTTTCACCTTTCACTCAGTTGCTTAGCATCAACTGGAACACACTGTAGTATCCTGCAAACGACTGCTACTTTCATACAACAAAGGTTGATTTTGTTTAATCCTTTGTCAGTTAAAAAAAAAAAAAGGCCAGGTCTTTTGATGTCAGGAAATGCAGAAGCAAGCAAAGTCCACTAAGTAGCTAAATGAATCAATTACATTTATGTTTTTAAAACAAGTCCAAAGCCTAAAATAAGTAACCCCATAACAAGTTTATTTTAGTATGTTTGTACTCTCCAAGATAACAGACTTCTTTTCCCTTTTTTAACAAGACGTCTAATTAGCATAACATTTTCAAAATTAATTTCCTGTGTTTTGGTGAGAGTCTTTAGATTCTGGGGCATATGGGAGGAGAAACAGGGAAAGAATTACTAAAAAGTACTCGTCTGCAGAAGAAACAGGACTATGTAATTCTTACGCAAATGTTTAACTCACTCTGGCACAAAAACAGTGATGTCATTCTAGAAAGCAATAGAGCAGAGTTATAATGAACACCAAGTTTTTAAATCACTGACAACTCAAGGAAATTAAGAATATTATTTAAAAATTTCCTCTCCCCAGAGTACTAAATTTGTGTAAGAGGAGAGTGTGCCCATCTGGGGTTATATACATATTCAAAGTCAACAAAACTGAGGTCATTTTTCCCAGCACAACAGGAAAAGTTGTTGTTGTTTTCACTTAGAACTCTGGGCAATGAAAGCCATGACTTTAAATGGCTCTGTATAAAAACACAAGAAGGGTGGGTCATGTTCTATTAGTAAAAGCAGCTGAACACCAAGAACTTCTCTTCCTTTCAAGTAAAATCCAAAAAAAATTTTTTTAATCTAAAAAATAACCTCATCTTACTTTTGACAACTATCTTTGTTTCCCTTTCTCTAAAATACAGATAAATACCTTTAAAAAGGGCATAAAAGGAATTTATAAATTAGCATTTGCAATGTGACTCTCACACCAAAAGTAATCTCACACATTATTTTTCCCCTGTAGTATGAACTTAATAAAATATTCAAACTTGATTCTGCTTAGAGCAACAATATAAACAATTTTTACTATAATATCAACAGTATTACCAACAATATCAATATTTACTATACTAAGATTGTTTAAATTTCATTTCCTAACCTCTTAGCAATAAAATATAGTATTACCATTTCTTCAGTTTTAAAATTACCTCAAATTGAGTGGAAGATCAACTCTACAGCTACATCAAATTATAAAAGGATTGCAAAACTTGAAACAGCATGAGCATACCTCTTGCTATTAATATTTAACATAACTAAGGGAAGCTGCAAATATTTCATTCTGCATTTACTAAATGCCACGATTCAAATTATAGGTCAATATCCAAACTAACAAATACAATCACAACAAAACCAACATGACACTTTGAACAAGGGGCAGTTCAGCCAAGCTGTCATGACGAGTTCAGATTTCTACAACCTTATCAGTGGAAAAACTGCATAACTATTTAGATTTCTTTTTTAATTTGTTATTTACCAGGAATACACTTACTGTTTCACTTTCTACTTATGCTACATTTATCTTACGTTTTACACTTCTGGATCTTTCACCCGTTAGAGATCAACCATTAAATTAGTTCAAATAGAAATAGTAACACTGCTCCCAAACAGCAATTTTTGCATTGCTAGACACTTATCTAGTTGGCAGATTTATACCATTGTTCATTCTTAGTTCCTTAAATGTAAAAAATATCCACAGAATGGTGGCATACCTCTAAATTAGTTTAAATATGGTACAAAGTTATTTTTAGTTAGGTTCAAGTTTTAAAATGGCACTAATTTTACTTTTTAAAGGCTAATCTACTCAAGTTCCTCTTATATTAAAAAAATAAAAAGCTAATTTGTCTCTTTTGGAAAAAAATGTTATTTATGTAATGCTCAAGGAAAAAGGGTGTTCAAATAATAGATCTGACATCAAATCAGGGTTAGGATCATACTTATTGCTCATAAGTTTGACATTTATTCTAATGATGGTCCTTTCAAACACTAGCATGGTTAAATGGCATTTAAGTGCACTTTCTAATGTAAATTCTCATTTTAAAAATACTCATCCTCTACCTTGCAAAGTAGAAAAGGAAGAAAACCCCCAAGCAAGCAATTATAAACATTTTTACCCATGGAAAAAAAATATAAGAAATATTCACATAACATTTGAGATTTGCCTATTCCCTCCTTGCATGCTAGAAAGATGCAAAGACAAACACTTCCAAATATTCAGACAGATCATTCCCCAGTTGTAACTTTCATCATAGTTCTCAAAGCAGTATGGTGAGGTCAGCTCACAAACAGCTTAAGTAGCAAAACTAGAAATTGGTGGTAGTAGTATCAGGCTACATAACAGCCTCTCTAAAGAATATGAAGTAAGAGAACTAAAATGTGCTGGCAACATGCCAAAAGACTGGATGGAATATAGCTTTGAGCAACAAATACTCAGAGCTTACAGTATATAGCAATTCATCATCTCTTATCCTGTAGCTTGACTTTCCTTGCTTTAAACCAAAAATAGCCATATATAAGAGGTATTTAACACTACAAAATGTGTCCATACTTATGAACTGAAAGGTATCTGGGCCTGCAATGATTTGTTTAACTAAATACATATCCTAAAAAAAAACTCTGACTTCCATTCTGTATGAAGATTAGTAAGGTAAAATGGATAAAATTATATTCACAATATTACGCATAAAATAGCCTTTATTCCCTAAGCCTTTATTATACTACCCTCAAGCATAATCCTAAAGGTTTGGGTTTTCTTTATTGTCAGTTCTGAGCATCTCTTCAACTGGCTGGTATTTAGAATTAGTCAACCTTCTCAATATATTTAATAAAGAATTAATCTTAGCCGGGCGCAGTGGCTCACGCCTGTAATCCCAGCACTTTGGGAGGCTGAGGTGGGCGGATCACCTAAGGTCAGGAGTTCGAGACCAGCCTGATCAATATGGTGAAACCCCATCTTAAAAAAAAAAAAAAAAAAAAAAAAAACCAAATTTAAAAAAAAAAAAAAAAAAAAAAAAAAAGAATTAATCTTGTCAGATCAAAGGACAGGATTTTGGTCAGATATAATTTTTTTGAACTTAGTCAAAATATATGTTACTTTTATAATTTCATCTTACATGAATCATATATTAAAACAGGATAATAAACTCACTCTTAAGTCTCTGATACTTTCTAAAATACTTTTTTTCTAAGAAACCAGAAGAAAAAACGTTATTTTAGGCAAGAAAAAAGAATCGGGTTCAAATCAAATCAATACACATTTAACAGCTATTTTGTGCCAGACATTATGCCATTATACTGAGAATGTGGAAACAAAGATAATACTTATATATATACAGTCTCACAGAGCTGACAGTCTGGTTGGGAAGACTGACCCATTTAAACACACCTACACACTCAATGTGCTTTACTAGCTGTAGGAACAAAAGCCCTGCTATCGCCAAGGAAAGAGTGAATGAGTCTGCCCCAGGGGGTGGAAAAATCTTCAAAGGCAAAGTAAGATCTGAGCTATGTCTTGAAGGATAAGAATTTCACAAGGAAAAGAGGAGTATTACCAGCCATGGGCAATGTTATTCAGCCAAAGACTGAGCAAATGCAAAAAAGCACAAAAACATAGCATGTGTGAGGAAACCTATGTGGCAAGGGTAGGATAACAATTTCTGGTACATGTGCTACTACTCTTCTACCTTCACTGTGGAACAGACATCACTAATCAACTAAAGCATGTTTAAAACCCATATGACACCTCAAAATTTTTCTCAACACATAACACAAAACTAGCAGAAGGAGGTAGGTCCGTGAGCTGAAATACACATGCTATCCTAACCCTGGAAAAAGAAAGTGGTGAGACCTGAGGCAAAGGGTAAATTAAGAACAGATTATGAATAACCATGAATGCAAGGCCAGCGAGCTTACATTTTATCCTGTGGACAACAGAGGATGAACAAAGGATTTTATGAACAATATTGATGTGATTAATTTTGCCAGATGTGTGAAGAATGGATTTGGACAGACAGAATGAAGGCAGGAAGAAAGAACAGTTAAGATGCTATCATAAAAGTCCAGGCAAGAAACAATGAGACCTGAATTTCAGCCATGGGAAAATCTACTGCAGGTTCTAAAACAAAAACGAAGTTTTAGATTTTATTATCTGTGGTTTTAAAATAAAAACTTGGGAAAAAGTAATATTCTAATCGGAATTTCCATATAACACTCAAAAGGAAAAGAAAAAACAAATCAAGGTAAAGACTTAGAATTAAAGACGTGAATCACAATGATAGAATTACTCAAGACTATAAATTCAGAAATAGATATTTCACGTTTAGCGTCAAGAAAGAGAACATCCTCATGACCAGACTAATACTCAGCAAGTCTTTTCTTCCTCTCAGCGCACTAATACTCTAGCCAAACAACAAACGCCATTCACCTTACATGCCCCTACAACACAGGGTCAAACTCATACTCCCGGTGAGATGCAGAAAGTACAAAAGTCAAATTTAAAACAGAAGTCTGAAATCACGTAGAAGCTCAACTTTATCCAAACATTTAAAACTGCATAATTCTTTTAAGAAACATAATTTATAGGAAATAAACCTTCCGGAAATAATACAATTCTACCATTAACTAATTCATATCCTAGCCTTTAAACTCTAAAATTCTTTGTATGGAAAACAACCTATCTGTAGCACTTTGGACAATATGTACAAAAAAGCAACTCTCCTATCCATTCTGCAGAACATTTAATAAATGAAGCCCTTCTAATTAAAAACTAAAAATCCACTGTAGCTCAAAAGGCCAAAGAGAGTGAAACAGTTTTTCTATTTTGAAAAAGGAATTCTTTAGCTATTGCAAACAAGGGCTAGTGCAGTGATGTGAAATCCAAGTACAACATGTTAACAGGCATACTAGAAAAGCTAGCATTACTGTTTTAAGACCTAAGGATATTCACATTAAGGATAAAATTATCCTGTAGTGAATGCCAACAATGCATTTCATACTACACAGACACATATTCAAGGGTTCTACTTTGTTCTCATACCAATTCTTTTGTATCCCAGTAACAAACTTTCAAATTGGGATCCTTACCCTCTCAAAACAAACTAAAATGAAATATATGAACTTGGAGATAAAATTTCCTTGTGCTGTACCATTCATTCTGAGAAAGTAAATCAGATGAACAATTTAACATAATCTAATTCCAAACCATAAAGATATGGATTAGTCAGTGATGAGCAGGGTCTACTACTCATGATGTCATTTCAAAGCCATTATTAAATTTTACACATGTTATTCTTCCTTCAAATCAATCACAAAACAAGTCATCCCAAGACTGAGGTCAAATTCCATTCTAACTAAAAGATCTCCAAACCTGAAGTAATGGTCTACTTACTAAGTAATTCTCAAAGACTAAATTCCAGAAAAACCCTCCTCTTGTACCTCCCCCCAACTTAAAAAAAAAATCAGTCTTCTCCTTTTAGCTCACTGTAATGGAATGTGACCTGTACTTAAGGGCTTTTCCATTCCTTTTTTTCTGCTTAAAGAATATGAAGCAGACCTAGTCTCTCTCACAAGGGTAATGTTTTTAAAAGAAAAAAAGTAAAATGTACATAGTTAATCGTATAATAATTAGAACAAACAGAAAGTAAAATGATTTATTAGATTTCTCACATGTGAGTTGTCCTCCTATTAGAACAATACATGACACACAGAATGAGTGCACTTTTTGTTTGTTTTTTGAGACGGAGTTTTACTCTTGTCGCCCAGGTTGGAGTGCAATGGTACAATTTCGGCTCACTGCAACCTCCACCTCCCCAATTCAAGTGGTTCTCCTACCTCAGACTCCCAAGTAATTGGGATTACAGGTGTGTGCCACCATGCCTGGCTAATTTTTGTATTTTTAGTAGAGGTGGGGTTTCACCATGTTGGCCAGGCTGGTTTCGAACCCCTAACCTCACAGAATCCACCCACCTCAGCCTCCCAAAGTGCTGAGATTGCAGGCACGAGCCAACACACCCAGCCAGAATGAATGTATTTAAAAGACAACTGAATATTTATTTTTCTTTTACAACCATAATCAGACATCTGAAAGATTTATGATTTGTATCACTCCTAATAAATTGAGTAGGGAAAAGGAGTTTAAAACTATACCTACTTAAATTAATCTTCAACTACAATATCAAATTACTATAAACATTTTCCACAATGAATCATATTTTTACTACTGAACTTAGACACTTAAGTACCTAATCATAGACAGAACAGAGAGGTAAGCACTTAAGAAATATACTTCAAAGTCTAAAATTAAACACTTTCATTGATCTACTGAGCTTCAGCTCCTCATCTGAAAAAAAGAAGGCACTTAATTAGATAATCTTTAAAGTTATTTCTACGATACTTTAACCCAGGTTTTGCTTTGCTTTGTTTCGTTTTGTACACAGCTATCTCTGTTGCCCAGGCTGGAGGGCAGTAGCACGATCTCGGCTCACTGCAACCTCCACCTCCCAGGTTCAAGCAACTCTCCTGCCTCAGCCTCCCAAGTAGCTGGAACTACAGGCAAGTGCCACCATGCTCAGCTAATCTTTGTATTTGTGGTAGTCACAGGGTTTCACCATATTGGTCAGGCTGCCCTCAGACGATCCGCCCCCGTCAGCCTCACCAAGTGCTGGGATTACAGGCTTCAGCCACCGTGCCTGGCCTAACTCAAGTTTTAGGATGAACAAATTCTATTTAATTCAGACAAAAGCACTCCCAAAATAACTCTATTAAGGATATACTTTACTTACATTCTTCCTACACCTTCATACATGTTAGTCTCATCTACCAAAGTCATAATCTCTGTATCTGTAAGATGTGCATGCTTTTTCGTTCTGTTTAGCTGTTCAATCTGTATGTCTGCAAGCTTCACCTTCTGTTGAGTGTCGATAACTTTGGCTTGAAGCTCTGTGAAGGCCTAATAAAAACAATTCCATTATTTAGTAGGTAAAACATTTTACAGAAAACATTTACGTCAAATCCAAATATATTAGAACAAAACATGCTAGCCAGAGACAAAGCTGTGGAATTTACCAAAGCAAACATCAATAAAAGTCAACATAATTGTAAACAATCAAGACACTATACTAGACACTGAATTTACAATCATCAGAAGATGCAATCGGCTTGAAGCAAAACAATGCACATTAAACAATAACCATATTAAGGAGCAAGTACTTGGCCAGGCGTGGTGGCTCATGCCTGTAATCTAGCACTTTAGGAGGCTGAGGCAGGCAGGTCACAAGTTCAGAAGATCAAGACCATCCTGGCCAACATGGTAAAAACCCATCTCTACTAAAATACAAAAAATTAGCTGGGCATGATGGTGCGCACCTACAGTCCCAGCTACTCGGGAGGCTAAGGCAGAGGAAATCACTTGAACCCAGGAGGCAGAGACTGCAGCGAGCCGAGATTGCGCCACTGCACTCCAGCCTGGGTAACAGAGCAAGACTCCATCTCATAAAAAAAAAGAGGTCAAGTACTCAAGGAGTAATAAAAGAAATAAATGCAACAGTCAAGGATGAAACCCAGAAATTTAAAACAAGAACCATAAAAGTAACAACTCACTACATTTGTATTGCACAATTAGGTTCAAAGCACTTTCTCACATTAGTTTGAAATATTAACATGCTAGCATGAATATAAGAATGAGGAAATATAATGATAAATCTCATTTATTCTTCTCAATAATCCCGTGAGTTAGCGTTGGCAGTTTCATCATCTACAATTTACAAATTAAGTAATTAGGCTGGGTGCAGTGGCTCATGCCTGTAATCCAAACACTTTGAAAGGCTGAGGTGGGCAGATCACAATGTCAGGAGTTTAAGACCAGTCTGGCCAGTATGGTGAAACCCCGTCTCTACTAAAAATACAAAAATTAGCCGGGCATGGTGACAGGCACCTGCAGTCGTAGCTATGCAGGAGGCTGAGGCAGGAGAATTGCCTGAACCCAGGAGGCGGAGGTTGCGGTGAGCCGAGATCGCGCCATTGCACTCCAGCCTGGGTAACGAGAGCGAAACTCCGTCCCCAAAAAAAAAAAAAAAATTAAGTAACCGAATGAGTTAAGAGATAAAAGTGGCTTGCACAAGCCACTTCTGGGGGAAAGGCAGGTATTTAAAACCATTTCTTCTAACCTCTTAGTTCAGGTTCCTTTCCATTCTACTCTCTATAGTAATATTCAAAATATAAATGTTTTTAAGAGGAAGATCAAAAAGAGAGTGAGAAAAAATGCAAAGCACTGACAAAAGAATTGCATCATGATCTTCATCCACACATATCAGGCCAAATCTGACCCTTGTATACTGAAGATAAACAGTTCTTGGATACTGTTGTTAAAGTGCCTGGAATGACTCTCACATGCTGACAAATTTGTGCCTTAATAATAACATTTGTGACTGCAATGCACAGCAAAAGCTACTACATAATTTTTATTCTGACCCTGTTTTCACCTACTAGTAAGGTTTAGAAAGATTTATTTTGGGGGAGAGAAGGGGTCTGAAATTTCCTATTTGTCTCCACCCAAGAAAAGGACCCTGTAACAATATTAGAAGATAAAACATTTAGGCTGTCACGGTGGCTCATGCCTGTAATCTCAGCACTCTGGGAGGCCAAGACGGGCAGATCACCCGAGGTCGGGAGTTCAAGACCAGCCTGACCATCATGGAGAAACCCCGTCTCTACTAAAAACACAAAATTAGCGGGTGTGATGGTGCATGCCTGTAATCCCAGTGACTTGGGAGGCTGAGGCAGAAGAACCTCTTGAACCCAGAAGGTGGAGGTTGCAGTGAGCTGAGATCACACCATTGCACTCCAGTCTGGGCAACAAGAGCAAAACTCTGTCTCAAAAAAAAAAAAAAAAGAAGATAAAACCTTTAAACAAGTTTTTAATTTAATTGGTTGTCTAAATTATTCAGTTTAGGTCTGTAATCATTTTCTTAGTTTGCATTCACTATCCACATGTTTCAAATGCAGCAACAAATTCAAAAGTACCAGGAGGCAAGTCCATTCACTAAACCCTGATTTAAATCTGTATTTTTAATAGAAAAAAAGGCAAATTTTTAGAATGCACAATTTTGTTTTGAATGTAAAATTCCAGTATTATCTGACTGCTCTGCACAGCTTGCTAAAGAAGCTAGTAAACTGTTAAAGATTAGGGAACACCTAAGGGCTAGATTTACAAGATTCAAAACAAGAATAACAAAAAGCAAGACACAAACACATAATATCCTCAGAACAGCAGTAAAAGCTTCATCTGTTAGGAGCAACAGTTATTTCGGCTGTCCTATTTCTTTTGCACAGGTTGAGCAGAGGCAGTCTTAACTAAGATGTTGCTCATCTGAAGAACCCAAAATAATGGTCAAAAAAGTGTGAGGTAAGACAAAATACTGGATTCTAGTCCCAACCTCTGACATACTTTTCTAAAAAAGTAGATTTAAAATAGATAAATCCTAGGGTCCTTTCCAATCCACCCCACTGCACAAAGCATACTGGTTTGGGGTCATCAGCGGTGTTAGAATACTGGGTGGCTCACGCCTGTAATCCCAGCACTTTGGGAGGCCGAGGCGGGTGGATCACAAGGTCAAGAGATTGAGACCATCCTGGTCAACATGGTGAAACCCCGTCTCTACTAAAACCACAAAAAATTAGCTGGGCATGGTGGCGCGTGCCTGTAGTCCCAGCTACTCAGGAGGCTGAGGCAGGAGAATTGCCTGAACCTAGGAGGCGGAGGTTGTGGTGAG
>NW_016107416.1:1323525-1324677 GCF_001604975.1 Cebus imitator
TTTTTTTTTTTTTTTTTTGACAAGTACTTCAAAAGAAGGAGGGGGTCAAAATCCTGAAATGAGCACTGTAGCTAAAATCCCTGATTTTCCAAACTGTACAGACTGCAAGCTTTCAAGGTATAGAACCGAATAAATGGCCTAAAAACAAGGGTTGGACTTGGAGTTTTTCAAAGCAAATGAGGCAGAATTATGGATGCCATAGCTCAGGCAAGGGGTCCGGAGTGACCCCCATTTGAAATGCTCTCTATAGTTGCTACTATGAAAGTGAGTCCCTGAAGGCTCCAAACGCAACGACATGTCTCTGGAACTCAGAAAGACTGGGCAGGCCCGAGATAGGCTCACAGACTTACCCCGCCCAGACCAACCGGCTCCTACCCAGCAAGAGCCGCTAGCCCCCCACCCCAGTTTAAGGAGACCCATTGCGGCCTTAGGACTGTGGGAAACCATTTCCTAATCCACTGAACCCTCCTTCCTTCTGCAAGGCTTGGGCCTCACTCAAAATTCTTGCCTATAGTCCCTCCAACCTCCTAAGAGAAGGTTTTCGCTTGCCCAAGACCCTCTTTTACCTTCTTCAACTCAAGATCCACGGGGGCGGCCATCTTGGTGCACTCTAGGCGCCTGCGCAGTGGGAGTTGGCCGGAAAGAGAGTGGGGGAAGGGCGCGCCTTAGTTTGAGCGTCCGTCTTTCTTCTGCGCCTGCGCATGAATTGGACAAACGCGGCTTCTTCCCATTCTCTGTGAATTGACCCCTGAGATATTTGGGTTTCGGATTCAGTGTCTTCCCTAACTGACCGGTCAGGTCTGGCTTGCTCCTCCACATCTTCCAGACATAGCCCAACGTGCAGATTTCCCATGTGGCTTTAAGCAATTTGCCAGCTAGCTTAGTGTGTGCTGCTAAATCGAGATGTATGTAGATGCAAACCCTCATCAGCCGATCAGTCCTTCAGCTATTCGCTGTGCTGTCAGGAATGAGTAAGTCCTGAACCTCAGGCCTGACAGTTTGGGAAAGACTATTGGAAAGCTTATCTAGAATGTTCTTCTCAAGACGAACTCATTTCTTCCAAAAGCTTCCCGAAGACCTTCTAGACACAATGATTCTCAAGAGAGGCTGAATATGTTTGGGTTTTTGTGTGTGTGTGTGTGTGTTTTTTTT
>NW_016107416.1:1326476-1336808 GCF_001604975.1 Cebus imitator
TAGAGCCTCCCTCTGTCGCCCAGGATGGAGTGCAGTGGCACGATCTCTGCTGACTGCAATCTCGGCCTCCCCGGTTCAAGTGATTCTCCTGCCTCAGCCTCCCAAGTAGCTGGGATTTATAGGCACCTGCCACTACATCCAGCTAATTTTTGTAGTTTTAGTAGAGATGGGGTTTCACCATATAGCCCAGGTGATCTCCAACTCCCGGCCTCAAGTGATCCACCTGCCTCGGCCTCCCAAAGTGCTGGGATTACAGGTGGGAGCCACCAGGCCCAGCATCCACCACTCATTTTTGATGACCTCCAATCTTCTCATGTTTAATTTGAGAATGACAATATTGACCTAACAGGGTTATTGTGAGGAATAAATGAGATCAGGATAAAAAGCTCCAAACACAGCTCCGGGCACACAGTAGATACTCAATAAATCATTGATGTAGTTAATTGTTGTCCTGTTTGTCTTTCAAAGTCCAGCAAATGGGCACCACATCCTCCATCACACAGAGCAAAGATAATCTTTCCTCTGAACTCCCCTCACAATATCTGTTTCTCTCTCAAGGCACATAACACTTTCTACCTTTTTTTAGAAAACATTTTCATTAGACTGTAAGCTCCTTGAAATCAAGAACTATGAAGTAATGGTTCTCCCACCACTTGTACCTAGAACACCTATCACAGTGCCTCACGGGGGAAAAAAAACACAAAATGAATACCGATGTGAATAAATTATTCAGGAAAAAAGCAAAAAACAAAAAACTCATTCCTCCGTAATTTGAGAAAGAGAAAAAAGGAATTGATCTTTTGATTCTCTGAAATCTTCTTAGATTCTCGTTATACATGATCAATAAATACCAATTAGCCAGGCATGGTGGCATGCCCTTGTAGTCCCAGCTACTCAGGAGACTGAGGCAGGAGGATTGCATGAGTCCTGGAGGCCAAGGCTGCAGTGAGTGGAGATCAATTGCACCATTGCATTCCAGCCTGAAAGAGTGTGAGGACTTGTCTCAAAAAAAAAAAAAAAAAAAACATAGTGACTGAATATTGAAATTCAAAGAAAGTCTGAAATACTATCCTCTATGTTACCTCATGAGATTTTTGAAACAGTCCTCATAGAGATGTACGGCCTATAAAAGTTAAGAACATGGCCTAAACTGTCAGACGACCTGGGTACAAATACTGACTACACTATTTAAGGGTAGTGTGATCTTAGGCAAGAGTCTTCTCTGCATTGTTTGGTCATTGTTTCTCTTTGTATACTACTCCTTCCTCATGAGTTTAATTTCCTTCTTTTTTTTTATTTGAGTGGGAGTCTCACTCTGTTGCCCCGGAGTGCAGTGGTGTGATCTCAGCTCACTGCAGCCTCTGCCTCCTGGGTTTCAGCAATTCTCCTGCTTCAGCCTCCCAAGTAGCTGAGATTACAGATCTGCATCACCACACCCAGCTAATTTTTGTGTTTTATAGTAAAGATGGGGTTTTGCCACATTGGCCAGGCTGGTCTGGAACTCTTGACCTCAGGTGATCCACCCGCCTCAGCCTCCCAAAGTGCCGGGATTACAGGTGTGAGCCACTGCACCTGACCTAATTTCCTTCTTGACGAAGAAAATCCTTCAGTAGGTTCTTTTAGTAAGAGTCTCTGATAAGTAAATTCTCTTCATCTTTGTGTTATAGGTTGAATTGTGCCCCCCACAAAAGATACATTGAAGTCCTAACTCCCAGTACCTCGGAATGTGACCCTATATGAAAATAGGGTTTTGGGCCAGGTGTGGTGGCTCACACCTATAATTCTAGCATTTTGGGAGGCTGAGGTGGGAGGATCATTTGAGCCAGTGAGTTTGAGACCAGCATGGACAATATAGGACGAGACCTCATCTCTACAAAAAAATTTAAAAATTAGCCTAGTGTGGTGGTAGTTATTTACAGTCCCAGTTATTTGGGAAGCTGCATTAGATGCGTCTCATGAGCCTAGGAAGTTAAGGCTGCAGTGAGCTATGATCTGCCACTGCGCTCCAGCCTGGGTGACAGAGCAAAACCTTGTCTCAGATCATAAAAAGAAAGAAAGAAAGAAAGAAAGAAAATTGAGTTTTTACAGAGTTAAGTTAAAGGTTATTAGAGTGGGCCCTAATGCAGTATGATTGATGTCTTTATGAAAAGGCGAACTTTGGACACATACAGACACACACAGGGAGGACTACAAGAAGAGACATAAGGAGAAAGCCATGTCACATCTGGGGCTATCAGAAACTAGAAAAGGCAAAGAAGGATTCTTCTACAGGTTTTAGATAAAACATGGCTTTGCCAACACCTTGATTTTGGACTTCTAGCCTCCAGAACTGAGACAATAAATTGTAGTTTTAAGCCAGTTTATGGTACTTCGTTGTGGCAGTCCTACATAATACTCTGTGTGTATCTATAAATGCACATCAGGCCAGGTGTGATGGCTCATGCCTGGAATCCCAGCACTTTGGGAGACCAAGACAGAGGATTGCTTAAGGCCAGGAATTCAAGACCAGCCTGGACAACATAGTGACACCCTATCACTACAAAAATTTTTTAAACAATCCAGGTTTGGTAGCACACCTCTGTAGTCCCAGCTACTTTGGAGGCTGAGGCAGAGAATAGCTTGAGCCCAGGAGTTCGAGGTTGCAGTGAGCTATGATCTGCCACTGTACTGCAGCCTGAGTGACAGAACAAGACACTATCTCAAAAAAAATTAAAATAAATAAATAAATGCATATCTAAAAGGTTCACCCTTATTTTTGAATGACAAATTAGCTATATATAAAACTATCGATTGACAATTATTATTGAAGGCATTTTTTCCCCATAGTCTTCTGCTTTTATATACTGATAAAAACTCCTCTGTCGGGCTGCTTTTCAAGTCTTTGTTAGAAATTTGTCTTTTCTCTCATGTATTTTAAGATTCACTTTGTCTTTGGGTTTTGCCCTTCTACTTTGATGTGTGTGCTTGTGCTTGTGTGTGTGTTTGTAGATTAAAAATGTATACTGGCTGGGCACAGTGGCTCATGCCTGTAATCCTAGCACTTTGGGAGGCTGAGGCAGGCAGATCACAAGGTCAAGAGATTGAGACCATCCTAACCAACAAGGTGAAACCCCATCTCTGCTGAAAATACAAAAATTAGCCGGGTGTGGTGGCACATGCCTGTAGTCCCAGCTAGCCGAGATCACACCACTGCATTCTGGCCTGGTGACAGAGTGAGACTCCATCTCAGAAAAAAAAAAGTACCTAAACTTTTATCTTTTTTTTTTTTTTTNAGGTTTCACCATGGGGGGAAAAAAAAAAAAGATAAAGGTTTAGGTACATTTTTAGTTATACTTTTCTTTGAGACAGAGTCTCACTCTGTCACCAGGCTGGAATGCAGTGGTGCGATCTTGCCCCACCACAACCTCCGCCTCCCGGGTTCAAGTGAGTCTCCTGCCTCAGACCCCCTGAGTAGCTGGAACTACAGGCATGCATTAGCACGCCTTACTAATTTTTTATATTTTAGTAGAGATGGAGTTTCACCATGTTGGCCAGGATGGTCTTGAACTCCTGACCCTGTGATCCACCCACCTTGTCCTCCCAAAGTGCTGGGATTACAGGTGTAAGCCACCATGCCCAGTCGCTAAACCCTACGTTTCTACAACTCTCTCCACTAATTTACTAATTTTCTTTTCAACTATGTCTAGTTTACTGTTTAAACCATCCATTAGTCTTTTTATTTAAGACACAGAGTCTTGCTCTGTTGTCCAGGTTGGAGTGCAGTGATGGATTAATCATAGCTCACTAAGTAGTGAGACTACATCTCTGCAAAAATAAAAATAAAAAATTAGCCAGGCATGGTGGTATGCACCTAGCTTCTCAAAAAGCTGAGGTGGGAGAATCACTTGAGCCCAGGAGTTCAAGCCCAGGAGTTGAGCTATGATGGCACCACTACACTCTAACCTGGGCAACAAAGCAAGACTCTGTCTCCAATTTTTTTTTTTTTTAGAGACAAGGTTTCACCATGTTAGCCAGGCTGGTCTTGAACTCCTGACCTCAGGTGATCCACCCAACTCAGCCTCCCAAAGTTCTGGGATTACAGGCATAAGCCACCGTGCCTGGCCTCCAAAATTTTTTTTTAAATATTAAATTAAAAAATATTAAATAAAAATAAAATGACAGGAAGAGATTAGTTTGAAAGCACCAAAGGGTTTGTAGTCCTTGGATACTTGCCCCCAAAATAATCATGATGTGCTTGCTTTATTGTTGTGATAGAAAAAAAAAAAAACTTCACACTCAAGTCTTCACTATTACAAGGATGTACTCCTGAAGCTCAACCAGTCCACAGTTGTGGAATCGAAAATAGTGATCTCCTGTTAGTCCTCAGATCTACTTAGTAATGCTCAATACATTTTTGTATTCAGTCAACAAAGATTTATCAAATATCTGTTAGGCATTGTTCTAGGACCTTGAGATACAGCAATAATGAGAGACAAACTCCCTGACCTCATGAAGCATCCATTCCATTGAGGGTAAGGTGAGCAATAAACATACAAAATAAGTGCAGATATTAGTAAGTATTATTAAGAGAGAAAACAGCAACATGGTTAGAGATTGACTGGATGGAGACCATTTAGGTGTAGGAGGTTCTCTGGGAGGACATAACATTTGAGATGAGACCTAAAAAATGAATGAAAATGAACCAACCATGCAAAGAGCGGGGGAAAGAACATTCCAGACAAAGGGAATAGCAAGAGTGAAGAGTTTAAGATGGTAACAGATGTCGTGTATCTCAAGAACAAACACGAAGAAGCCAGGATGAATGAGTGGGAAGAATTGTAGAAGATTACATTAGGGAGGTAAACCAGGGGCCAAACCACGAAAGGCCTTATAAGCTACTTTTAGCATTGGAATATTATTCTGAGTGTGACTGGAAGTCACCTGAGTGATTTCAAGCAGGAGATTGATATGACCCCATTTTAAGGGGAACATTATGGGTTCTAGATGAGAATGAATTGGAGACAAGAGTGGAAGCAGGAGGACCAGTTAGGACACTACTGCAGTAGTCCAACAGTGAGGCATCGGTGGTCTGGATGAGGATGATGGCAGTGGAGACAGGAAGAAGTAGATGGATTTAGGTCGAGACTACTGAACGTGACGAAGGGATGGATATGTGGTGAGAGGAGCAATGAGAGAAAGAAAGGCATCAAAGATGACTCCCAATTTCCAAAAAAGTATGCTGAGCAAAATAGGCCAGACAAAACAGAGTAACATACTACAGGTTATAGAAAATGCAAACAAATCCAAATAGGTAAAAGATCAGTGGAAATACAAAAATTAGCTGAGTGTGGTGGTGCACACCTGTGGGGTCAGCTACTCCAGAGGCTAAGGTGGGAGGATCACTTGAGCCTGGGAGGTTGAGGCTGCCATGAGCTGTGATCATGCCACTGTACTCCAGCCTGAGTGACAGAGCAAAATCCTGTCTCAAAACAAACAAACAAACAAAAAAAAAAAACAGAAAAGAAGAGAAAAGAAAATATTAGTGGTTGGCTGATAGGAGCAAGCAATGGGATCAGGGACTGGGAAGCAGAAAGAAGGAAGCAATTACAAAGGAGCATGAGGTAACTTTTATGATGATGAATACGTTTATTATCTTGATGATGGAGATGGTTTCCTGGGTGGGAAATTATCAGTTGTACACTTTAATATATTCAGTTTATTGTATGTCAAGTACGCCTCAATAAAGTTGTTTTTTCAAAAAGACTCCCAGGTTTTTGACCTGAGCAAATTAGTTGAATGTTAATGTCTTTTACTGAAAAAGGAAAATTAATTTGTATAATATAGCCTGTAAGCAGTTTCAAGACTGCTCCATAGGAATAATAAGAATAATCCTTCCATTTGTGAATAGACTATAGAAGTTAGAATGTAGATTCAGCTGCTATAGCAGAGATCCAAAATAGCAGTGGCTAAAATAAGATTGAAGCTTGTTTCTCTCTACCACAATCATCTAGGCATAAGCAGTCTAGGGCAAGTATGTGAGTTTCACAGTGCCAAAGTTCCCAGGCTCCTTCTATCTTATCCATAAGATCCAAGATGACTCATCACTACCATGTTCATAGTCTAGCTGAAAAGACAGAAAAGAAAGTGGGAGGCTCACACTTTCCCTTTAAAGGCATGTCCCAGAAGTTGTAGGCGTGGTTCTATTCACACCCCATTGACCCAAACAGAATCATGGCCACTTCTGGTTGTGAGAGAGACCAGGATAATTCTATTATCATGAAAGAAGAATAGAGGACAGATATTCAGGGAAAATTAGCAGTTTTTGATGGAAGTTTTCAGCTGACGAAGCTATTTCCCATTCATCATATTATTTCATCTTCACAACATTGTGACATGGGTAGATCCTAAGAGTTCATTCAGCTTGAGAGAAAGTGTAGCAGAGTGGTTAAGAGTATGGACTTTGGAGTTTCAAATCCCATCTCTATCGTTTACTAGCTGTGACATCCAAGGAAAACTGCTTAACATCTCAGAGCTTCAGTCTCTTCAGCTATAAAATGGAGATAATAACAGTACCCATTTCATAGGTTGTTATGAGGAATAAATGTGATAATGAATGCACAGCTCCAGGCATCGAGTTGCATCTAATCAACATTATCTGTTATTATGTATCAAGTATTTTGGACCTACAGCTAAATAACAGCAATTCACAGTATAGTAGCACAGGTAGGGGAGTCACAGATAAATGAACAGAAAGTTACAAAATAAAATGACAATTCTGCCACAAGAAAGGCAATACCAGGAGCTGGAAAAGCACAGGGGAGGGGCCTCCAACCCAGAAATCTTACAAGAAAAATGGGCGTACATGGCAAAGAAGGGAGAAAGGGTATTCCTAGAAGAAGCCAAAACACCACAGCAGGTGAAAGCCTGGTGCCTTCAGGAAAACACAAGTTGTCTGGCACCACTGGGGCAGGGGAGCATGTTTAAGAGGAGGGCAGAGTGGCAGATGAGAGCCAGTGGCAGAGGAACCTTTGCAGGTGACACACTTGCCAAGAAACTCTCAGCTATCCCTTCCTGCTGACCAAGTAAGTTCAGGGCTGGGACCTTACTAGGCAGAAAAGGAGCTTTCACTGTGCCTACCAAATGAAGGAGTCACAGGAAACTCTGCAGGGAGAGGAAGTGAGTCGTTAGCAGGAACTGATGGTGGCTTTTCCCAGGCACCTTGCCATGTCTGATTCAATCTGTTTATGCAAAGTCCAAAGAAAGTGAATATTTTCAATCAATTCCGATGATTTAAACCTGCGTAAGAGATGAAGCTGGGTAACAGTGCATTACAAAGGCTGGATTATTTATCCTGTTGCTCATCAGAGACAGTGAGGGTATGGGGCCCACCAAAGGTGAGAGGCAAGAGCAGAGACTCTCCCAAGAATAGGAAAATAATAAAATTAAGGAACCAAAAGCCTAGGGAAGAATCCATGCCTCTGTCACTCCAGCTCACTAAGCTGAAAAAGTTCACGGTCTTTTAGAACAGGAAGAAGAATACAATGGGGTTGGGCTGAAATCTGGACAAGCTTCACATGCATTTATAAATAGGCACCGAAAAACACTGGTGCAAAGGAATGTTTTTCCATCTTTAGTGCCATACCTAGGACAAGGTGATTAAGGCTTCTCCCCAGGGCATCCACCTTAGCAGCTCCATATGTTTTTAAAAAGGTTTTCAAAATTGTGAGAAGCTAAAAAAGTTAATATTGCTCTTTTCAGGTTTTTTTTTTTTTTTTTTTTTTTTGAGATGAAGTCTCGCTGTATTGCCCAGGCTGGAGTGCAATGGCTCAATCTCAGTTCACTGCAACCTCCGCCTCCCAGGTTCAAGTGATTCTCCTGCCTCAGCCTTCCAAGTACTTGGGATTATAGGCGTGCGCCACCATGCCTAATTTTTTTTTTTTTGTATTTTTAGTAGAGACAGGATTTTGCCATGTTGGCCAGNTTTTTTTGAGATGAAGTCTCGCTGTATTGCCCAGGCTGGAGTGCAGTGGAGCAATCTTGGCTCACTGCAACCTCCGCCTCCCAGGTTCAAGCAATTCTTCTCCTTCAGCCTCCTGAGTAGCAGGGACTACAGGTGCATGCCACCACACCTGGAAATTTTTTTGTATTTTTAGTAGAGATGGGATTTCACCATGTTAGCTAGGATGGTCTCAATCTTCTGACTTTGTGATCCATCTACCTCAGCCTCCCAAAGTGCTAGGATTACAGGCATGAGCCACCATGCCCGGCTGTTCTTTTTATAAATTAGAAGAATATGAGTAAACGTAGCACCTAGTAAGCAAAAAAGTTACTTAAAATAGAAAGCCTCAGATTGCCCACCTTGTTGCTAATTCTCACATGTAGCCGCAAGCAACTCCAGGCCTACTTTTGACCAGTTCAACCTCCACAGTGGAAAGAGACAATGTCTTTTTTCCTTTAGGCTTTCAGAAAGAGTCCTAGGATTGGATTTCCCTGGCCTAGCTTGGATCACATGCCCATCTCCAAAATAATCACAAGGCCCAGAGGCCTGGAATGCTCTGGTTCGGCAGGTACAGGTCATATGGCCATTCCACGAATGTTAGGGGGTATCTTCTTCATCCAAAAGGGATGTAGACTGACGGTGAGCGAAAGGTATCCTCTTTCCAAAAGAGTACAGTATAACTATCAAAGGAAGAGGTACTAGATGTCACAAAGAGAAAAAAAATAGGTGTTCATTTTATACATTAGCGGCTAAAATTTCAACTTTTTAAAATTTCTCTCCTAATGAATAGGTCAATTCCATTTTGATGACTGCATGAACTTAATGGTGGTCACCCCCCCCACATTCTTCTCCATATAGCAATGGTCAGGGACCTCAAGAAGTCAACCTTGCTTTGCGATGGAGTTCTTGGATCACTGGACATGGAGTGTCCTATACAAAGAGGTTAAACCCAATACTTAATGTTTTTGCTTTTTCTAGATCAGAAACACTAAGGATTTTCTCTCTTTCATTTAAGACAAATTGTAGTGGTCACTGTTGAGAAGAGGTTGAAGTTACCTTTTTTTTTTTTTTTTTTTTTTTGGAGACAGGTCTCACTTTGTCATCCAGGCTGGAGTGCAGTGATGCAAACACAGCTCACTGAAGCCTTGACCTCCTGGGCCTCAAGTGATCCTCCCCTCTCAGTCTCCCCAGTAGCTGAGACTATAGGCTTGCGACACTGTACCCAGCTTATTTTTCTATTTTTTGTAGAGACAGGGTTGCACCATTTTGCCAAGGCTAGAAAGTTACCACTTCTTTTTGTCACCTTTGCTAAGGTCAAATGCTTCTGTGTGGGTCTGCGAAGATGGTGGAGCTTGGCTGGCTGTGGGTGCGCATCCTCCATGACTTCATATGTCTTTGTGGCAGTGTTTGTTTGTTTGTTTATTTTTTGAGATGGAGTCTTGCTCTGTCACCCAGGCTGGAGTGCAGTGGCATGATCTTGGCTCACTGCAATCTCCGCCCCCTGGGTTCAAGCAATTCTCCTGCCTCAGCCTCCTGAGTAGCTAGGACTACAGGCACCCCCACCACGCCCAGCTAATTTTTATATTTTTAGGAGCGACAGAGTTTCACCATTTTGGCCAGGCTGGTCTCAAACTCCTGACCTCAAGTGATCCACCTGCCTCGGCCTCCCAAAGTGCTGGGATTACAGGCATGAGCCACTGAGCCTGGCCAAGTCTTTGTGTTTCTAACCACAATGATTAGTAGAAAGCATAAGAGGTTGCTAGCAGGAATATTTATCCTGAAACATCGGAATCTGAGGGCAGAAGGCCATGTAGAATCTGGGGACAAATTCTCCAAGGAACTCTGTTAGTTCATATATTTGTCACATATCTCCACTGTGTTCTGCCATCGGAAGTATGGGGTCCTGCACAAAAATTTCAGAAAATAATTCTAGACTCAGAGAGCTGGGAGGTGCTGTTGGGTTCTTCCAGGCTATCCTCACTTTATAGAGGAAAATGAGGCTCACAAAGGAAGAAAGGCTTTGCCACGGTCACAGCAAATTGGTGTTAAAGCTAAGACTAGAACTCAGGCCAGGTGTGGTGGCTCACGCCTGTAATCCCAGCATTTTGGGAGGCTGAGGTGGGCAGATCACGAGGTCAGGAGATCGAGACCATCCTGGCCAACATGGTGAAACTCCATCTCTACTAAAAATACAAAAAAATTAGCCAGGCTTGGTGGTGCACGCCTGCAGTCCCAGCTACTCGGGATGCTGAGGCCAGAGAATCACTTGAACCTAGGAGGTGGAGGTTGTGGTAAGCCAAGATCATGCCACTCCACTCCAGCCTGGCGACAGAGCAAGACTCCATCTCCAAAAA
>NW_016107416.1:1338514-1363150 GCF_001604975.1 Cebus imitator
TAACAAAAGCGAAACTCCAAAAAAAAAAAAAAAAAAAGAAAACAGTAGAATTCAGGCCGTGGATCTGTTATACCATATTGTGACTACAACTTATACCCTGGCATGTCAGCTCTTTCAGTGATTTGTTTAGCCCATACTTGGTTTCCTTGACTCTACCCTCCAGTGGCCCTCAGATTCTATGAATCTCCAAACCTTAGTCAGTACAGCATTAATGCAAATTCACCACTTGGCATTTTTATAGTTAGAATTTGTTCATTTATGCATGCAACAAGAACTTATTACAGGATGCTAAGTACTGCTCTAGCAGTGAACAAAGTAGACAGTCTCCCTGTCCTCATCATCCTTCCAGATGAACATAGGTGCTGGATTCATTCATAGAATGAATTGGAGTTATAAAAAGATCTTTTCCTTCTTCTGACTGGCTCCATCACACTGGTTTCCCTAGCACACATCAAGCATCGCCTCACCTCCAGCATTCATATACGCTGGGTCCTCCTCCAGAACTCTTCCCTGTGCTCTTCCTGGTCACCTACAACTTAAATCTGTGGGTCTCAGCTTCAATGACCTTTTCATGAAGATGCCTTTAACTGACTCCTCAACTTGAAGCAATTGCTGGCCGGGTGCAGTAGCTCACACCTGTATTCCCAGCACTTTGGGAGGCCAAGGTAGGTAGATTGTTTGACCCCAGGAGTTCAAGACCAGCTTGAGTAACAAGGCGAAACCCTGTCTTTATAAAAAACGCAAAAATTACCTGGGCAGGTGGCATTTGCCTGTAGTCCCAGCTACTCGGAGGCTGAGGTAGGAGGATCACCTGAGCCCTGGGAGGTTGAGGCTGCAGTGAGCCATGATCGAGCCAGTGAACTCCAGCTTGTGCAACAGAGGGAAACTGTGTCTCAAAAAAATAATAGTAATGAAATGAAGCAATTCCTCCTGTTATTCTCTCTCAGAGTACCTTAAACTTTTCGCCATAGCATTTATCACAGTTTTTTGTTGTTGTTTGAGACGGAGTTTCGCTCTTGTTGCCCAGGCTGGAGTGCAATGGCGTGATCTTGGCTTGTTGCAACCTCCACCTCCTGGGTTCAAGAGATTCTCCTGCTTCAGCCTCCTTAGTAGCTGGGATTACACCACCACGCCCAGCTAATTTTTTGTATTTTTAGTAGAGACAGGGTTTTACCATGTTGGTCAGGCAGGTCTCGAACTCCTGACTTTGTGATCTACCCACCTCAGTCTCCCAAAGTGCTGGGATTACAGGCATGAGCCACCTTTCCCGGCCCATAGTTTTTAACGGTATATTTATTTATGTGATTATTATTAAACTTCACTTTTTAAAAAAAAAAAAGTAATTCATATAATACTTGCATATAAAATACAGGCAGTAATAATGGCATACTAGGAAAAGAAAATTAGCTCCTGCTCCTGACCCTCTGATTCTCAGTTCTCCTTCCCAGAGGCAAATGCTGTTATCACTCTTGCATCCCTCCAGAGATCTTCTAGGTATTGTTGAGAGTTTGCTTGGTTATTTATTAAGTAGCTATCTCCTCTATTAGACTGAGGGTGGATACCGTGTCTACTCATTTATTGCTTTATCCCTAATACTTGGCACACAATCAGCAATTTACAGGTGTTGTAGAATGAAGGAAAGGATGTCAAAAGAAGAGAGATAGAGGCTGGGCCGGGTGGCTCACACCTGTAATCCCAGCACTTTGGGAGGCCGAGGCAGGCAGATCACTAGGTCAAGAGATTGAGACCATCCTGGCCAACATGGTGAAACCCCGTCTCTACTAAAAACACAAAAATTAGCTGGGCGTGGTGGTGCACACTACTCGGGAGGCTGAGGCAGGAGAATCACTTGAATCCAGGAGGCAGAGGTTGCAGTGAGCCAAGATGGCGCCACTGCACTCTAGCCTGGCGACAGAGTGAGACTCCATCTCAAAAAATAATAATTTTCTCTGAAATTGTGTACAAGAAAAAAACCAGAAAGATAATAATAATAAATAAAAATAAAAAAGAACAGAGATTAGGTCAAGCCCTTGTACATTTCCCATGCTCCCACTCAGCACTGAGCACACGGTAAACTGTACAGATGTTTCTGGACTCCCCCAGCATCAGTTCATGAATTTTTGTCTTTGGTGAAAGCTTCTCACACTGTGCTGAAACTATCATGTCTTGCCTGTGTGTTTCCCTCATGGACTGTGAGTTCCTTAAGGATGGAGACAGTGCTTTGCTCTTCTGGAATGCTGGGCTGAGCATCCCAGAAGTCCTCCATGAACACTTTCTGATGCTCTACTACTCTAACTCATCTGGCTGCTGGCTCCCTTCAAATTCTGTTCTGAAACTGCCAGTTTGAAGCTTGCCAGTGCCATTTCTAGTTGTTACTCTTTCAATAAAGACTAGCATTTTCTTCAAAACCTCTAGTCTGCAGAGATGGACTTCACTTGGGCCTTATTGCAGATTCTCATTTCTTTTAGCACTTATTTAAAAAATGGGGATAATAATGCCAAGCTTCCAGGGCTGCTGTGATAATTAAATGAAGCCTTCCATAAATGGAGACAGTTGTGCGTTTCCCCAGTTGCTTCAGCAAAGAGAGTATCAGTGTCTGTTTTGCAAAAAAAGAAAAGAGGCAGGCCAGGCACAGTGGTTCATACCTGTAATCCCAGCACTTTGGGAGGACGAGGCAGTCGGATCACGAGACCACCCTGACCAACATGGTGAAACCCTGTCTCTACTAAAAATACAAAAATTAACCAGGCATGGTGGCGGGCGCCTGTAGTCTCAGCTACTCGGGAGGCTGAGGCAGGAGAATAATTTGAACCCAGGAGGAGGAGGTTGTAGTGAGGTGAGATCCCACCATTGCACTCCAGCCTCTGGCCTACAGTTTTTAATGGTACATTTATTTATGTGATTATTATTAAACTTCACTTTAAAAAAAAATTAATTCATATAATACCCGCATATAAAATACAGACAGTAATAATGGCATACTAGGAAAAGAAAATTAACCCCTGCTCCTAACCCTCTGATTCTCAGTTCTCCCTCCCAGGGATTCTGTCTCGAAAAAAAAAAAAAAAGAAGAAGAAGAAGAAAGAAGAAGTCTCTGCAGATACTTTTTTTAAAATAACATTTGTATTTATTTATTTTATTTCATTTTTTGAGATGGAGTCTGGCCCTGTCACCCAGGCTGGAGTACAGTGGTGCAATCTTGGCTCACCGCAACCTCTGTCTCCCGGGTTCAAGCAGTTCTTGTGCCTCAGCCTCTCAAGTAGCTGAGATTACAGGCGTGTACAACCGTGCCCTGCTAATTTTTGTATTTTTAGTAGAAACAGGGTGTCACCATGTTGACCAGGATGATCTCAAACTCCTAACTTCAAGTGATCTGCCCACTTTGGCCTCCTAAAGTGCTGGAATTACAGGCATGATCCACTGCATCTGACCAGACAGATAACTTTAATTCTGACCTCAGTTCAAACATTATTGAGACAGTGAGGTAAGAATAAATAATAAAGTCAAAAATTGCCCTGTTTGAACAATGACCTGAAATACAATGGCTGCATTATCAAAGAAGCTGCTGAGTGACACACCCTCCGGACAAATAGAGGCTTCTGCACAGGCCATATGCATCTGTCCCTGCCTGCCAGTCTGTTTCATCTTGCAGCGCTCCGTCTACTCCCTCTAAGCCCCAGCTACACCGCACTTCCTTTGTTGCTCCATGCACACTTTTGATGCCAGGCCTTCGCATATGCTATTCCATCTGCCTGTTACCTATTCATCCATAACTCTAGGCTTAAATATCTCTTCCCAGGCTGAGTGCAGTGGCTAATGCCTGTCATTCTGGTGATTTGGGAGGCCCAGGCAGGAAGATTGCTTGTGACCAAGAGTTCAAGACCAGCCTGAACAACATATCAAGACTCTGTCTCTACAAAAAATAAATACAGGTCAGGCACGATGTCTCATGCCTGTAATCCCAGCACTTTGGGAGCCTGAGGTGTGTGAATCATAAGGTCAGGAGTCTGAGACCACCTTGACCAATGTGGTGAAACCCCATCTCTACTAAAAATACAAAAATTTGCCAGGCAGGGTGGCATATACCTGTAATCCCAGCTACTCAGGAGGCTGAGGCAGGAGAATTGCTTGAACCCGGGAGGCAGAAGTTGCAGTGAGCTAAGATTATGTCACTGGACTCCAACCTGGGTGACAGAGTGAGACTATGTCTCAAAATAAAATAAAACAAACAAACAAAAAAATACACAAAAATTAAAAAATCTCTTCCCCAGGAAGACCTCCCTTGACTTCCTGAGCCAGATTAGGCCTCTATGCCATAGATGAACCTAGGTCACCTATGTTCTTCTCCTTTCGCTCATTACAGATGTGAACTCCCAAGGGAGTTCATTCAACAATCCATTTATCTGGCAGTTCTTTCCAGAGTTCCTAAGTGCTAGGCATTATTCTGGGTGCTAGGGATACAGTGGAAGGAAAGATAAGACACAGATTCTACCTATGAAACTTACATTCTAGTGGGAGAGGCAGAAAAAACACAAATAAACCAATATAAGAACCTCTGCTTCATTCACTGCTGCGTTTCCAGAATGAGTCCCAACACATAGCAGATACTCAACAAATGCTTGTTGAGGAGAAGGAAAGAAAAGTGAGGATGGATGGCAGCCAATCTGAAGGCAGAGGCAGGGGTAGCCAGTGTCAGGGCCAAGAAACTAACTACTGTGGAATCATTTCACCCTAGAGGTCTACTCAACTTGCAGGAGGGACTAAAATGGGTTGAGGGCCTATCCTGTCCTGTTAAGGAAGGGGAAGAAGTGGCTTACCTTCACTTCTGTCTGTCCCGTATCTGTGTAAGCACCTACAAATTGGGACAAATGAATGGATGCAAGCCCTGGACTCGTCAAGTGATCTTATCCACTCCTGTGCCTTCCTGTGTCAGAGACTGGGTAGTTGGTTTCAAAACACGTTTCCTCTTTCTCACTCTTCCCTTTCTCTCATCCTCTACATATCTCTTACAGAGATCTTGAATTCATATCTTCTCTTCTTCTCCACTGCTGCTACCAACAGTGCCTAGATACTGTAACAGTCCCCACCTAACCTCTCTCCCTGCTTGATTATAACTGCCCCTCAAGCCCGTTCTCCACCCTAAGTCATCCACCCCAAAACAGATCCCAGCATGCCACCCCTACCCACACTCACTTGAACACAGTCTTGAAGGCCTTGCATGATCTGGCCTGGCCTCCCTCTGCAGCCTCTTCCGCTGACCCCAAGCCAGCTGTGTACAGTCGTCACACCAATTAGGTTCCTCATTCACATCAGCCTCTCTCTCTACTCTGGCTGTTCCCCTGGCCTAGAATGCTTCAACCCCCATCCTTTGCTTGCACCACAGCTGCTCATCCTTCAGGCCTTAGCTTGATTTTCACTTCCTCAGAGAAGTGTCATCCCTGACCCCTGGACCACAGCAGTCAACTTGGCACCTCCTACTGCCCAGCACAGCTCTCTCTTGACATTTGATTATTGTGGCTTAATTATCTGTCTTTCCTGTTCACGTGCAAGTTCCCAGAGGGTGGGGCCTCTGTCCTGTTCACCCTTGTGTTCTTAGCCTCTAGAACAAAGTAGGAATCCCCTATGTCTGTTCAATGAATACGTGTGAGCAGTACACTCGCTCAATAATTACCAACTTAGTGATATCAATGCTATTCAATGATAGCAAACAGATAATTCTGAGTTTCTCTGCAATCTGAGTCACAGCAATTTGCCCCCATTTATTAATGAGGAGACAGGTCCCCAAGGGAGCAGGTGATCTGCCCCGGGGAGGCAGGAGTGAAGCAGTCACAGGACACAGGGCTCTGGCTATGACCACACCACCTCTTTTCTCCCTCCCCTCCTGACTTTTCTTGTTTCTGAGGACCAGGCGGAAATGTAATGTCATGACACATTGGGGGATTTCTTTCTTCCCCCACATTTTTCTGATGTGACTCCAGCCTGGGGGTTTGGGGGAACACAAGCCCCAGGAGGAGGGAGGCGGGTGGTGGGGAGGTTAGCAGCCACATTCCTCAGCAGCCTCTGTTTGCATAGCTCAGAGAAAGAAGAAAGAAGTTAGCAAGCTCTGGCAGACACACTGGGCATTCAACTCCTGTTCTGGCAGCTGCAGGGGCTGGGCTGAGCACACGCTCTGCCAAGGCCAGGGAGGCAGAAACTCTCTTCAAGCTCAGGCTGCCATGATGAAGTGGAGGGGGTCAGGGCCTCTGTCTGAGATGGGGGTTCACAGAAAAAGGCGCCTTCTTTCTGCCCAGCCTGGCAGCCAGTTGGCCATGAGCCATGTGTGGGTGAAGGGGAGGAGAGGGAGATAGTGTCAGGGCCTCAGTGTAAATCCTTCTAGGTTGGAAGGCTGGTGTGGGCATCAGACAGCCCAGGGGGCTATCTCAGCTCCTCCTCCACCCTGGAGATGTTCGGGGGACAGCCCCTGGGTAGATGTCCCTACCCAGCTGCTGGGGCCACTGCCGTCACATTCCAGAGTGGGCTGAGAGCCACAGAGCATGGCTTGAGAAGGAGCTCACCACGGAAACCAGGCTTCCTAGGAAAAGGTCACATATTTGATGTGGCTGTCATCCGGGCACCTTAAATGCTGCACTGTTCCTGTTTTCTTGAGCACGATGCCAGCAAGGAAGGCCTGAGACAATGGGGGTGGCAGCTGACCTGTTTGCCTGGTTTCAGACAGGCCTCTGTCACAGTTTCCCCTTCTCAGCAAAATCCAGTGCTGTTTCCACTTACATTGCCTGACCCCAACGTGCACCCACTTGGGCAGCCCTGCAGGCCAAGCCTCGAGTCTGGTAGGGACCCACTGTGACAAAAAATCTAGAAAAGGAGGTTCGAACAAGAACTGTGAGGGTACAAACTGGGAGAGCTTGTTAGGAATAGTAAAAGCTTTCTTGTATTGAGTACTTACTCTATGCCGCCAGGCACTGTGAAAAATGCTTTAAATGCCCTGTAATTGCCACAAAAAATCCTAATAAAAAAAATTGAGGTTTTGAGAGGTTAAATGACTTATCTAAGATTATTATATAACCAGAAAATGGCATGATGAGGATTCAAACCCAGGTTTGTCTGATCTAGAGCCTGAATCTTTCCCCTCTACTCTGTTTTGCTCATCCATTTATTCATGCACTCATTCATTTATTCAATTGTCCATCCATCCATGCATGCATCAAACATTTAGGGAGAGCCTCTGGTGTGCTATAGACTGGACTGGGTGCAGGGATACAGTGTGCAAAAAGACACACTCCATGACCTCCAAGAATTCACAGTGGGAGGAACAAATGAGCAAGCAATGGCAATACACGGCGTGATGAAAGCCATGGGAGAGGAGCAGCAAAGCTGCTGCGGGAAGAGGACTCGTTTTCCTTGCCTTGTCCAAGGCTCAGAGATGTGAGAGCACAGGGGAGGAGAGACCAACCCAGCTGGGACTAGGTTATCTTTCTACCTCAGCCTCCCACATAGCTGGAGGGGGTGGGTGACAGACTTTCTCCGGAAGGTGTCCACACACACACCTGGAAAAGGGGTTGAGTCACACTTCTCAGGCCTGGAGTCCCAGGACTTGAGTTTGCATCCATGGGCCGGAGAGAACACTTACTCTCAGATGGACCCAATCAGGCCCTGCTAACCAAGCACAGTGCTTCCCAGGGCCGCCCAACCCACCCAGTACCACTGACAACATAGAAAGAAGTCAGGCTTTTCTAGAGAACCCCGGGTGAGTACATGATTTACACAGCCGTCCTTAACCCAGACCTAGCGGCATGAAGAAAGAACGAACTGCTAGCTTCTTCCTCCTTTCACACTCCCATTGAAGCCTGCCCACTGTCAAAAGCTGGGGGACAGTAGAAATAAAACTACTGCCTCATTATAAGGAAACCAACCCAGTGACTTCTAGGTTGGGCAAGGAAATTAGGGTTGGGGAAAAGGGTGATTTAATTCCTTCCGTCTGTCTGGTTCCTACACCAGCATCATATGCCTTTGGGGAAGCCTCCCACACAGGCTGTGACCCACCAGCTATAGCACTCCAGCCCTGAAAGGAGCCCTTTTCCTTACATGCCCTGTTGGTTAGTAATAGCCAATATGCTGGCAGGGAAGAAGGGTGAGAGAGAGGGAGGGAGGAAGGGATGTTCTCTGAAGAGCAAGAGGGCAGCTGGCTTCTTTCACAGCCGTGTGGGTGGCAGTGAGCTAAGAGGTCCCTGTTCTTTTCTCCATCAATCAAGGGGGCAACCAAGAAAAAATGTGTGGTTTAAAAAGTTCGAAAAGAAAAATCAAACCGCAACAACCTCCAAATTATATGAATTTGGTGATGGCCTGACACTCTGGAAACCAGTCATGGGAAGGGACAGCCCTAACTTCCTCCTGCTCTTGGATAAGGTTAGCCCTTTTTCTTTTTCTGGGGTTGGTCTCCATGGAGCAACACGCCTGGCCTGGTATCCTCACCACAGTAAGGAGGAAAACGCAGAACTTTGTCCTCTCCTCTCTGCAGAATAGTAGCCAGGATAGAAGTTCATGGGCAATGAGACCCTGGGCCCTCCTGCACAAGGTTGGCATCAAGCAAAATTGCATTAGCTACTAGAATAGCATACTTGTGCTAGTTACTTCATCCCCTGATCCTCAGGGCCCTCCTCCATCAAACTGGGATCATAATACTACCCACTTCCCAGTGCCCTGATTTCTTCCTGTCTTCAGGTCCTTTTTATTTACTTCTTCTGCCTTTTTTTTTTTCTTTTTTTTTTTTTTGAGACAAGATCTTACTCTGTCACGCAGGCTAGAATGTAGTGGCACAATCGCAGCTCACTACAGACTTGAACTCCTGAGCTCAAGCAATCTTCCCACCTCAGCCTCCCACATAGCTGGAACCACAGGCGTGTGCCACTATGTCTGGCTAAATTTTTTTCTTTTTAAAAATTATTTGCAGAGATGAGGTCCCCCTTCTGCCTCAACCTAGCAAAGTGCTGAGGTTACAGGCATGAGCTATCATGCTCAGCCTCTTCTACCTCTTTTTTCTCCTCTTTGCATCCGCCTTTCTCCCACTGCCTTCTCCGTAGTGCCCTCCACCCCATATAGACTTAAATAATTCTTTATTTTCTTGGCCCCTGTGAACTTGCTTCTTCCCCCATTCCTTCTCATTTTAATAGTACCGTTGTATACCCAGTTTCTCAGGCTAGAATCTAAGAAGTTATCTTTGATTACCTTCTTCCCTATGACACATACATTTAATCCATCAGCATGTCTTACAGGTTATTCCTCCAAAACACATCCTGAATCTGACCATTTCCCACCCTCTGCTACAACGCTAGTTCTGGCCACCATCACCTCTTGCCTAGATGACTACAAAGTTCTCCTAACTGGTCTTGCTATTTATTTATTTTTTAGAGATGGGTTCTTGCTATGTGGCCCAGGCTGGTCTGAAACTCGAGGGCTCAAGTGATCCTTCGGCCTCAGCCTCTCAAAGTGCTGAGATTATAGGTATGCCATCATGCCCTGCTCCTGGTCTTGCTTCTTTTACTTTTACCCCTTAGAATCTCTTCTCTGCATAGAAGAGTCTTATTTCTGAAACATAAATTATATCACTCCCCCTACTCAAAATACTGCATAGGCTTCCAAATTGTTTGTCATGGCCTACAAAGCCTCATGTGGTCCTTGCCTTGCATCTTCAACCTCTGATGACTGTGCTGTAGCTGCAGGGGCCCCTTTCTGTCCCTCACACATGCTTTGCTTATTTTTGTCTCAGGGCCTATGCCTGCATGATCCCTTCATGTCTCAGTTCAGATGGTACCTCCTCAGAGAGAGCTTCCTTGAGGCACCCACATAAATAAATTCTGTCCCCACCTACTCTTGAGCACATCACTGGGGTGTGTCTGTGTGTGTGTTACTTTTTTCTGAAACTTTCCTGTCTATCTATGCATGTATGTCATGTCCATACATACATAGATAAAGAAATTGGACATGTCATGTGTTGTCCATGGTTCTTCTCCAGTGACAAGAATAGTACTTCAGGCCAGGCACAGTGGCTCATACCTATAATCCCAGCACTTTGAGAGGCTGATGTGGGATGATTGCTTGAGCCCAGGAGTTTGGGACAAGCCTGGGCAACATAGTGAGACCCTGTCTCTACAAAAAAGTACACAAATTAACCAGACAGAGTGGTGTGTGCCTGTAGTTCCAGCTACTCAGGAGGATTGCTTGAGCCCAGGAGGTCGAGGCTACCATGAGTTGTGATCACATCATTGCACTGTACTGCAGCCAGGGTGACAGAGTGAGACCCTGTCTCAAAAAAACCAAAACAAAACAAAGAATAATTGTTGGCACATTATTAGTACCCAATGAATTTTTGGGGGTGAATAAATTAATGTTCTTGCTCCAGAATCACTTCTCTTTCTTTTCTCTGTCAACATGCTCTCTCCTTCAGAGCATAGATCTCATTTGGAAGGTGATAGGGAGGCCTCCACAAACATTTGGTGAATGAATGAAGCTGAAATGAATTACACCAACAGAGCATGCCAGCCTCTTAATGCAAAGCTATTCCCAGGAGGATTAGCATTCTCAAACAGGAAGCTTGAATTTCAGGCATTGTTGACAAAGGGAAGAATTTCAGGGCAGCCGAGTTGAAGTGATATTTTTGGACAGAGTTGCTGTTCCATGGCTTCTTAAATCCACAAATACTTATTAAGACCCTTTAAGGCTCCTTTGAAACTGAAGTTGACATTAAAATATGAAACAGGGATTGAAAAGCATTGTTTGTTTCTAAGGAAAGAATTGTGGACTGGGAATCAGAAGCCTGGGTTTCAATCCTAGATGTGACACTACAGTAAGTAACTAGCTCCTTGGACAGGTTGCTTAAGATAGCCAATACTAACTGAGCATCTAGCTCATGTCTGGCCCTGAGCTAGGCACTTTACCCACACATATAATTTTTATTTTTTTGAGGCAGGGTTTCACTCTTTTGTCCAGGCTGGAGTTCAGTGTCGCCATCAGGGCTCACTGCAGCCTCGACCTCCCAGGATCAAGCCATCCTCCCACCTCAGCCTCCCAAGTAGCTGGGACTACAGGTGCGTGCCACCATGCCCATCTAGGTTTTGTATTTTTTTGTAGAGATGGCATTTCTCCATGTTGTCCAGGCTGGTCTTAAACTCCTGAGCTCAAGCCCTCCACCTGTCTTGGCCTCCCAGAGTGCTGGGATTACAGGCATGAGCCACTGTGCCTAGGCACACGTATAATTTTTGCAATTCTTTAAGGTAAATATTTTTAGCGTCTCTATTTTATAGACAGGAAGACAGGTTCAGAAAGGTTACATGTCATGCGTGAGGGCACTTCCCTAGTAACAGTGGAAGCTGGATTCAGCCACATGTTTAGGTCAGCCTGCATTCCTGTTTTCTTCTACTTCCCCCTTATAAGGCCTCTTGTGCCACCTTTCAAGAATCTGTTAACTGGGGGCAACAGAAGAAATTCTCTCTTTTTTTTTTTTTTTGAGATGGAGTCTCGCTGTGTCACCCAGGCTGGTCTTGAACTCATGACCTCAGATGATCTGCCCGCCTTGGCCTCCAAAGTGCTTGGATTACAGGCGTGAGCCACCACACCCAGCGATCCTCACTCTCATGAGCATACTTTGATCTCAACCTCTGCAAGACACTACAGTTTGGTGGCTAAAACCTCAGAGAGTTGAAGTAAATAAACCTGTATCTGGCCAGGCACAGTGACTCACCTCTATAATTCCAGCACTTTGGGAGGCAGAGTCAGGCAGATCACTTGAGCTCAGGAGTTTGACACAAGCCTGGGCAACATGGCAAAATCCTGTCTCTACAAAAAATACAAAAATTAGCCAGGCATGATGGTATGTGCCTGTAGTCCCAGCTACTCAGGAGGCTGAGGTGGGAGGACCACCTGAGTCCAGGAGGTTGAGGCTGCAGTGAGCTGTGATTTCACCACTACACTTCAGCCTAGGCAACAGAGTGAGATGCTTTCTCAAAAATAAAAAATGAGATTGGGCACAGTGGCTCGTGCCTGTAGTCCCAGCACTTTGGGAGTCTGAGGTGGGTGGAGACCAGCCCGACCAACATGGAGAAACCCCATCTCAACTAAAAATACAAAAATTACCCCAGCATGGTGGTGCACACCTGAAATCCCAGCTACTTGGGAGGCTGAGGCAGGGGAACTGTTTGAACCCAGGAGGTGGAGGTTGCAGTGAGCTGAGATTGCACCACTGTACTCCAGCCTGGGTAACAAGAGTGAAACTCCATCTCGAAAAAATAAATAAATAAATAACCAAACTTGAGTAAATCTAAGTAAAAACCCAAACACGGCCGGGCGCGGTGGCTCATGCCTGTAATCCCAGCACTTTGGGAGGCCGAGGCGGGTGGATCACGAGGTCAAGAGATCGAGACCATCCTGGTCAACATGGTGAAACCCCGTCTCTACTAANAGATGGAGTCTCGCTGTGTCACCCAGGCTGGAGTGCAGTGGTGCGATCTCGGCTCACTGCAACCTCTGCTTCCTGAATTCAAGTGATTCTCCTGCCTCAGCCTCTTGGATACCTGAGATTATAGGAGTGCACCACCACACACGGCTAATTTTTGTATTTTTAGTAAAGTTTTACCATGTTGGCCAAGCTGGTCTTGAACTCCTGAGCTCAAATGATCCCAAATGAGGCCTCGGCCTCCCAAAGTGCTGGGATTACAGGCATGAGCCACTGTGCCTGGCCCAGAAACCCTTGAGCTCTAAGGAGTTGCTCTCTTAAGATTCTTTCTTTCCTTCCTTCCTCTCTTTCTCTTTCTTCCTTCCTTCCTTCCTTCCTTCCTTCCTTCCTTCCTTCCTTTCTTTCTTTCTTTCTTTCTTCCTTTCTTTCTTTCTTTCTTTCCTTCCTTCCTTCCTTCCTTTTTTCTTTTTCTTTCTTTCTCTCTCTTTCTTTCTTTCCTTCTTTCCTTTCTTTCTTTGCTGTCTTTTCTCCTTCCTTCCTTCCTTTTTTCCTTCTTTCCTTCCTTCCTTCCTTCTTTCCTTCCTTCCTTCCTTCCTTCCTCCCTCCCTCCCTCCCTCCCTCCCTCCCTCTCTCTCTCTCTCTTTCTTCTTTCTTTCTTTTCTTTTCTTCTTTCCTTCTTTCCTTCTTCCTTTCTTTTTTGGAGATAGGGTCTTGCTCTGTTGCCTAGGCTGGAGTGCAGTGGTCTGATTATAGCCCTCTGCAACCTCAAACTCCTGGGCTTGGCTGGGCACAATGGCTCACACCTGTAATCCCAGAACTTTGGGAGGCCAATGCGGGCAGATCACGAGGTCAGGAGATCGAGATCATCCTGGCTAACACAGAGAAACCCTGTCTCTATTAAAAATACGAAAAATTAGCCGGGTGTTGTGGCACGCGCCTGTAGTCCCAGCTACTCGGGAGGCTTAGGCAGGAAAATCACTTGAACTCTGGAGGTGAAGGTTGCAGTGAGCTGAGATTGTACCACTGCACTCCAGCCTGGATGACAGAGCAAGACTCCATCTCAAACAAACAAAAATTCCTGGGCTCAAACGATTCTCCCACCACAGCCTCCCAAGTAGCTAGGACTACAGGTGCATTCCACCATATCAGGCTAATGTTTACATTTTTTTGTAGAGATGACGGTCTCACTATGTTGCCCAGGCTGGCCTCGAACTCCTGGCCTCAAGTGATTATTCTGTCTCAGCTTCCGAAAGTGCTAGGAATCCAGGTGTGAGCCACTGTGTCCAGCTAATTAAGGTCCTGTTAATATTATTTCCCCATTATATTATTTCTGGATATAGGAAAAATAAAACAAGTCTGGCACAGAGAACTCATTTAGGAGTGTAGCTTAGTATTTACAGTGCAGGCTTGGGAATTAGGCTTCTTGAGTTTACATCCTGCCTTTACCACTTTCCTTAGGCATACATTTAACATCTCTCAATTGCTTCTCAATTTTCCTCATTTATAACATGGGTACAGTAAGTTGTGTTAAGATGTACATGAAATAGTGCCTATAAAGTGTGTAGCCCAGTGCCCGATACATAGTGAGCATTCCATGTAATGTTACATGTTTATTAAGCCAGTAATGATTCTGAACACTATTAAAGAAAGTTTCTCAAAGGCTAAAAGCAGAGCCCACAGAGAAGAGGTAGACGCTTTTTAGTGTTCAGAGAGGGCTAGATTTCTTCTGACAGCCCATCTTGAGAAGTGGCTGCCGGTTCAGAGGCTCCTAGGGCTGCTGTATCAACCAAGAAGACGCCCACGGGAGCTTCAGAGGACCTCTGCTGAGGGAAACTCCCATCAGAAACCGGGGTGGGGGGGGGCGCGGGAAAAGAGAGCGGTTGAAAGGCAGGAAGCCCCGAGCCTGCAGGAAACATTAGGTGGAGAAACAAAGTATGCTTGTAAAAGCCCACTTAGGACAAGAGCTTGAGACTGAAAACTTGGAAGCAGGGAAGGGAGCTCCAGGAGAGTTCAAAGTAACTCACTACTCTAGTTATTTCTGATATCTTTATTCTTTTCTCTGATTATCACAAATAATACATTGGTACTTTATAGAACCTTATGCAATGCAAATAGCAAAAGAATTCCTTTCCACGTTTTTTAAATCTCTTTTTTTTTTTTTTTTTTTTTTGAGACAGGGCCTCGCTCTGTCACCCAGGCTGGAGTGCAGTCATACAATCACAGCTCACTGCAACCACAACCTCCTAGGCTCAAGCAATCCTCCTGCCTCAGCCTCCCAAGTCGCTGGAATTACAAACACAGACCATCATGCCTGGCTAATTTTTTTTTTTGAGATGGAATATTGCTGTATCGCCCAGGGTGGAATACAATGGTACAATCTCAGCTCAGTGCAAACCTCTGTCTCCCGGGTTCAAGCGATTCTCCTGCCTGAGCTTCCTGAGTAGCTGGGATTACAGGTGCCCACCGCTGTACCTAGCTTTTTTGTATTTTCAGTAAAGACGGGTTTTCACTATGTTGGCCAGGCTGGTCTCAAACTCCTGACCTCAGGCAATCCACCTGCTTCGGCCTCCCAAAGTGCTGGGATTACAAGTGTGGGCCACTGCACCCAGCCTGCCTAGTTACTTTATTTTTTGTAGAGACAGGGTTTCACCATGTTGACCAGGCTGGCCTAGAACTCCTGGGCTCAAGCAATCCTCCTGCGTCTGCCTCCCAAAGTGCCGAGATTACAAATGTGACCCATGGCACCTGGCCCTAAAAACATTTTTATTGAGGCATAATACTTAGAGAAAATGCACACGTCATATTTAGTGAATTTCTCAAAGTGAATATACTCATGTAGCCCACACCCAAACCATGGCATAACTTATCAGAACACCAGAAGTCCCTCTCTTCCAGTCATTACTAATCCCAACAGGAGTCTTTCCTGATTTTTTTTCGCCATAGTTTTGCCTGTTTTTAAATTTTAAGTAAATGGAATCACACAGCATATACTTTTTTGTGTGTCTGGCTTCTTTCACTTAGCAATATGTTTTGCAACTCATTCCTATGGATATTTAGTACTTCACTGTATAGATATATCCCCAATTTATTTATCCATTTTGTCATCAAATACTGATGTGTATTTGAATGGTTTCCAGTTTTTAGTTATTGTAAATAATGCTTGGATTACTCTTGTGCGTAACTTCTGGTGAACTCATTTCTCTTGAATCCCCAGGAGTGGAATTACTGGGTAATAGGATATGCATACGTTCAGCTTTAACAGTTACTAGTGCCTAAAGTCTTAAAAGGATATTCAAAGTATATACAAGATCTCTGTGTGGGCCCCTGGAGAAACTTCAGAATGTCACAACTCTGCAAGGGAAGAGGACGAGGAAGGGGCAGTCCAGTGGCACTTGTTCAATGCCACTGGGCTGCCCCAATCCACCTGTGGACTGTCCAATCTATCAAGACACATGACATGCCCTGAATTCCACTTTCATCTTGTCACTGCCATCCACATTCCCCAACAGAGACCCCCTTTATAAATCCAACCACACTTTCAGGGCAGCATTGGATTGCATGTCTGTCCACTTGCTGTCCTTAGACTGGATTTTATTTCCTATATTCATTCATCCAGGTAACAAATATTTAATGCCTACAACTCATTTGCATTGTTTTAGAATCTGGGACAGGAGCAATGTACACCTCTCTACCCTGATGGAGCTAACATTTTCATAGGAGGAGATGGACCATGAACAAATAGGAATATGTTAGTGGTGATAAGGACTATGGAGAAATATAGAGCAATGTAAGAAGAGTAAGAGTGGGATGGGGTAGGAATGTGCTATTGTTTAATAGGGTGGTCGGGGAAGGCCTGCAGAGCAGACAAGATCTGAAAGACATGATTACTCTGGCCATTATGCTGGAAATATGTTATATAGAAGGAAGATGGAACTAGAAAGGCAGAGGCCATCACAAGAGTGCAGACATGAGATGATGCTAAATTGGACTGGGTGATGGTAGTGGCAATGATGAGAAGTGGTTGCATACAGCATATATTCTAAAGGTAAGGCTGACAAGATTTGCTGATGGATTGGTTGTAGAGCAAGAGAGGGGAGTCAAAATGCCTTGTTCTTTCCAGGAGCAATGCCTGTTTATATGTACAACATAGGAATAAGCCCTGAGTCCAGGGCCTGTTGACTGAATAGGTGGATGTCTTCCCTGATTATACCTAGCTAAATATGCTGTATGAAAGATCTGTTCTTTCTTGTCTCAGAGAGAACATGGTATAAGTACTAAGACAAAATAATTGGAGCCAGACTCGTAGTCCCATCTCTGTCACTTACTAGCTGTGTATCCTCAGGCAAGTTACATAACCATTTTAAGCCTGTTTCCTCTTCTGGAAAAATGGAACAGTAATAGTACCTGCATCACATTATTGTTGTGGTAGTATACATAAATAGGCCTGGCATAGAGCCTAACATCAAGTCAGGGCTTAGGAAATAACTAAGTTAAACCAGTTCCCAGTTAAAACAGACAAAAGGCTATGGAATAAGGGTTATCTTTATTTGGATTGAAAAGTATAAATATGAACCAGGTTTGGAAATACAAGTTGTAACAGTTCAGAAATGGCACCAGAAACTTCCAGAAAGGACCATGACAGCATACCTTCATCATTTTGGTGAGGTGGGTGGGATTATACAAAGCCTTCCCCACCTCCAATCTTCTCGGTAGCAATTGGCAGGTAATCAGTTACCAAGAACAGTCAGCTCCTGTTCCTTCTCAGTCTTTTGCTTTGCTAATACCTTCTCCAGACTGTCGTCTGCTGCACTGACCCCTGCATGGAGTAGCACCAGAAGAATGGCAGGAGTAAGAGAAATGTCTTGACACAAGGGAAAGTGAGTTCCCACACTGTGGGCTGGGGCTGTGGGGGTGAGGGACAGGAAAGCTACAGGCATGGAAGCCCAACCTCTTCTGAGACTTGGCAGGAAGAGGACACAGGGTGACACTGATATCCATTACACTTTGACATCAGCACCTTGGGCTTTCAAAACACAAACGGTAGACAAAATCGCCTAGGCAATACTGCAGTCCAACTCATAGAGTGGCTCTGACCAAGTTAAACCCCACATCCTTACCGTGCAGAGCTCCCCCAGTGGCACTCTGACCACGGAAGATCTGCCGAAATGTAGACAGACAATAAATTACTACAGATGGGTCACAGAACCATCCCAGCTTTGTGGCAAGGGTAGGTGGCACTGAGCCAGATTGTGGGGATGCTGGGTGGAGGGCCAGGAAATTGCCAAAGTAACAGTCTAGGCACTTGAAATATTATTGTTAGAGTGTTAAAAACTAAATAAATTAACATACATAGAATAAAATAAATATATAATTTAAGAGGCATTTACAAACAACAACAACAAAAATAGTTGTTATTTTTCCATCTAGGTAGAAGTCCCAAAATTCAGTTCTCAGGCTTGTGGTATTTCACAGTTAACTCATCAAATCCAGCGCTGGAGGGTCCCAGTGGCAGATTCCCTTGGTGGTACTTGAGTACATGGCTTCTCAATCTTTGTTGCTTTCTTCCAGTTCACAAATCTTTCCTTCTTCTTCTTCTTTTTTTTTTCAAAGATCCTGGAGTGTATGGAATTTAACCAACATTCTAATCCAGAAGGTAAGCGTCTAAACAAAATTACGAGGGGAAGTGGGGTCTGGTGGAGGGGAATCAGAAGGGCATGAAGTTCCCTTGCTTTTGCTTTCTTCTTACCCACATCCCACTGGACATATTCTGTTTGGCACTTGAAGGCTCTGGTATTTTGGCAAAGCAATTATGGGAGGCCCAATCCTAGACAGCGACTAGGGACAAAGGAGTCTTTGTGGCTATACGTGAAGTCCTTCCCCTCTGCAGTCTGCAATCACCTTGTGTCTTCTCAGAGGTAGCAGTCCCCAGCCGATTCCTAAAGCACAAAAGAAAGGCATTTAAAGTCAGGTCTAGTCTAAAGAGGTCTTAAGATTTTCCTGGTCCAGTCTTTTTGATTTTTTAATTTTTTTGAGACAGGGTTTCACTCTGTCACCCAGAGGAGGGGAGGGAAGGGGAAAGGACAAGGGTGGGAGAAGCTGTCCCCTCAGGTGTCTCTCTGAGGTGTCTCTCTAGCAACTTTTACACTAAGTGAAGCATTGAGTCTTTTTGAAAATAATTCTGCAGTGGTATCCAAATGTCACAGTAGCCTGGCCCTCAACCCCTAGATGAAGAATTCGGCACCCACTGAAGCAGAGCGAGGACAGGGCACAAAGGATAATCATGTCAAGGGGCAAAGGATGGAGCATTACCTTGAGCACAAGTCTCTCTCAGTGGGAATTAGTCATGCCCAACTTCACTTTCTCTTCATTTTCCACATCATAACCTCCTCTCCTGTGGTACCTGAGGAAGATAAGTTTTGTGAATAAGCCCTGCCTGCTATGACAAAGTGCAGATCCAGAGCAGGTCCTTCCAAAGAACTCTGCCACGGTGGTTTCCTCTACTACTTGGAAAAGCCCAGAGGGTAGGGCAGCCCCACCTGTGGTCAAAGGCCCAACTGCCCTGAGGGACGCCTGTCTTTAACAGCAGGCTGCAATTTACAAAGAGCTTTCACCATATTTATGTGATCCTCACAAAATCCTTATGAGGTAGGTGGACAAAGATTGCAGTTACTATAAGATTACAATCCTTGGGCCGGGCGCTATGGCTCATGCCTGTAATCCTAGCACTTTGGGAGGCTGAGGTCAGGAGTTCAAGACCAGCCTGGCCATCATGGTGAAACCCCATCTTTAAAAAAAAAAAAAAAAAAGATTACAATCCTCAGAGAGACAGTAACTTGTTCCAGGTCTCATGACAGATGAGTTGCACTGCTTGAAAACAGGCAACTGTTTTCAAAATGGTTGGTAGGTCTCCTCCAAGCTAGAGCATACCCAGATTAGAAGCAGGGCCTGAGGTCCAGATGCCTCGGAAGTGGAAGGATATACCACTAGCACCACCTTGACTACCAAACCACATAGTAATGCCACCAAAGAATAGAGTCAGGAGAAAGCAATGTGTGACAAAGTGGCTCCGTGAGTGAGTAGCTGGGCCACAGAGGCAGGAAAAGAACTCCTGTGAGGAGCAAAACCTGGTATAGCCTGGCAAGTTTGACCCTAGGCTCTAGACATGGGACTCATGTCATGCCAGAAATACTAGGTTTTTGGAGAATCTACACCCTGGAGCTAGCCCATGATTTGGAGAGATTGAGGGAAGTGCATGTTATCATCAGGGAGAAGGCCCAGAAGGAAGAAGAATGGGAGTGCTTTGCAGAAACAGCCTGCAGGGGACCCCAACACTCACCTAAACATGAGAAGCCCCACGATGACCAGCAGACAAACAGATGAGAGCACCACAGCCACCACGGCCAGGATGGTTGTGTGGTCATAGGTATATAAGCGATTTTCCACTGGGAGGCTAAGCCCATGACACCTCTCTCCATGATAACCCGGGTGGCAGCTAGTTCAAGACAGAACAAGAAAGAAATGGAGTTAGTACGTTGGCCTGTCTCTCTTGGCAATGGCTCACCTACGTAAGCCAAACCCCATTCCTCACACCCTCAGCCTGTCAATCCCTGACCATGATCACTGCCCATCCTCCATCCTTCTCCTCCAGTAGAAAACTCTTTAAAGCCCATCTGAAGGCTCTGTAGCATTCCTCCTTCACTTAACACCCGCCCCTTTTCCATTCCTTTTGGTTCTCTGGGCTGAGATTCCTGCTCCAGGCATGGAAAAAGCAAGGGAGGACTTGAAGGCCCCAGCTAGATATGTTGTTCCACGTGTGGCTGATTTATGACATGTGTGTTCAGGCGTTCTGTTTAAGCCACTTATGAGGGCTTGGGCACAAGAGCTGGTAGGCTGAATTGAGGGGATTCAGTATCACTCCCTCCAGTGAGGCCCCTCAACATTCTGACCCAGAAATAAACCCAGCCTTGCCCATCGTGCTTCCAGCATCCAGTCCCTCTCCACTGCTGCCCAGCCTATTAATAGGCCCTGTGCCTCTGCCAGGAGTCGTTTTTCTCAAGTTTCCTTCATTTAACCCCAGCTCCCCCTGGGTGCAGAGCCTAACTTGGGAGCTTAACTTTGGCCTTTGGCCTCTGAACGCAGAGCTGCCAGGCCTCCTTCATCACAGGACAAAGCAAACAAATCAAGTAACATCTTTCTGCCCAGCTTCCCTGCCAGAGCATGGAAGAATGTCAGAAACAATCCTTTGGCTCTTCTCACTCAAGAAATAAATCACATGGCAACTGCCTTTTCTTTTCTATTTTTTCTTTTTTTTTTTTTTTTTTTGAGATGGAGTTTCACTCTTATCACCTAGGCTAGAGTGCAATGGCACAATCTCAGCTCACTGCAACCTCTGCCTCCCAGGTTCAAGAGATTCTCTCACCTCAGCCTCCCAAGTAGCTGGGATTACAGGTACCCACCATCACATCCAGCTAATTTTTGTATTTTTTAAGTAGAGACAGAGCTTCACCATGTTGGCCAGGCTGATCTCGAACTCCTGACCTCAGATGATCCACCCGCCTCAGCCTCCCAAAGTGCTAGGATTACAGGCGTGAGCCACCATGTCCAGCTGGCAACTGCCTTTTCTAACACAAAGCATTTCCTTGAAGCTCTTAGAAAGACTCAGAAGTGCTTACAGTTGAAGAAGCACATTCACATCCTTTCCTTTAACTGAGCGTCCCAGAGATCCTTCGATGTAGGTAGGATCCCATTTTACAGAAAGGTGGAGTGGTTTTCCCAAGGTCACACAGCAAGGCAGAAACGCAGATGTAGATGTAGACTGTCTGACTCTGAGCTCAGTGTGCTTGCCCACTCACACCCCACGACTGCCTACCCTTCAGCCAGGGAGTACAGTGGCACTGTCTGCCTGGGGACTTTAGACTACCAACTGCTGAAGAAGAACCTGGTGGCCCTCTTTTCTGAGCTGTGCTTTCTCTGGGAAGGAGGTGCTCTCTCTGGTGCCTCAAAGCAAGGAATCCCTTATTCCTGTGGACAGGCTACCAGGGAATATCCAAGAGACAGACTCGTCCACAACCAGCAGTAGCAGAGGGGCCAGGCTGGGTGGCACCGTATTCCTGCCTTCTTGCCCTGCGCCTCTCCCTGCCCTAGTTCCTCCTGGGTGCTTTGAGAAAACACCTCACTGTAGGATAAATGTAGGTCAGGCCCACTATACACACAGCATAGTCCACAATTCCTTGCCCAGCCTCTCCATGTATCTAGCCCACCAGCTCATGTAGGCAAAAAAGCAATCCCTAACCTGCCAGGGCATGGAGGACACTTGCAGAAGCACTCCTGGAAAATCCCTTGTGCACAGCAGTTTACCATTCACAAGCCACTAACCTTATCTACTAGCTCAGAGCCTCCTAACATTCTGGTAAGCAGGTGCAACCCCATTTTACAGATGGAAAACCGAAGATTAAGGGTCAGAAAGATTAAGTGATTAACCAAAAGCTGCACAACTAGAAAGCAGCAGGGCTAAGACTAGGAACCAGTCTTGGCAGATTCCACATTCATCATTCCTTCCACTCTGAACAATGCGGAACAGTGCAGGTGACTCCAAAGAAGCGTATCTGATAGGTTCTTGGGGGCAGTTTAACCCTTCTCTCTGACTATGTCATTATTATTTTTCATAACTTGAATAATAAAAAATAATAATTAGCAATCATTGAAGGCTTACCAATACTTTGTGCTAACTGCTTTACAAAGATTGTTTCATTAAAAACCATCTCTGTGAAGGAGTTACTAGCCCCATTTTAAAGGTGGACTGAGGCTTAGCGTTTGTTAAATACCTTGCCCAAGGTTACAAAGCTAGTGAGTGGTAGAGCTAGGATTCAACCCAGCAGTCTAGATACTTCAGAGACCTTGCTCTCCTGTGGGGAGGGAAGCTGAAGTTGAGTCTGTTTTTCACTTCCAGTCCATCATTCAAACCCCACAGGTAGTTACTCAGATGATAGAAATAAAGTTTGGCCTCAGAGCCTCGCAATTCAGTTACATAATCCCTCCTCCCCCACCCTGAGTCAAGGATAATAATGTAAACATCCTAATATTACCCACCTCCCCTCCCTTTGCAGACAACTCCTGGCTTCCCCAGGGAAGGAGGTGGGGATGAGTACATTCCAAGCATCCCAGGGTAGGGGCAAGATTTTGTGTCTTGTTCAGAGCCAGCCACCCCATCAGACTAGGACACATTCTTCCCACCCATGTCTGCGACTCATTTCAGAACTTGTATTACAACAGATGCAAGAACCCTCTAGGGTCCAGAGACATCTTCCAAACTGGATTTCTCCACCTTTACCCCAGGAAGTGGAGGGGACAAGTCTGGATGGAGGATACTCAGAGTACATGAGTTCCAGACTGGTTCAGCTGCTATTTCTAGCCAGATAATCTTGGGCAAGTCACGTTACCTTTTTAAACATTGGTTTCTTCGTGTAAAACACTGGGATAAGAAATGCCTACCTCACTAGAGTATTGTGAAAAGATCAAATGAGGTAATACAAATGAAAGGACTTAATAAAGGCCAAGTCTCACATTGTGTGAGTTATTATATAATCAGACTCCAGAGGTTACTGCCCATGGCCTGAGGAATGGGGCGCCCAAGTCAGATGGAGCCAAGAGAAGGGGGCTCGCCATTCCTTCTTAGCCCCTGGGCAGTGAGGCCAAGCACAGCCCCCTGGCCTGTCTCTCCTTCAGCTCTGAGTCCTTCTCAGCCCAAGCGTCCCAGGTTTCCTCCAGCCACAGGAAACTCCGCAGCCAATTTTTGGATCAGCAACCAGTCAGAATACCAGGAAACAACTCTTTGAGGGCAACTTTTGACTGGTGACACAAAAAGGGTTTTCCTGTTCATGGTGGCTGCAAAGGGCTGGTTTAGGAAGCCAGCTAGCCTCAGGCTCACCACGGCAGCCTGGACACACCCTGGCTAGTGGTTCCTGGGTCTGGAGGCAAAGAGGAGGCACAAAGTTCCCCAGATGAAGGTGCACAGATGTCACATTCCCCCAAACCAGGATTTCTTTGTCTTCTTGCTGCTTTCTGCCCTGGGTAGCAAGGGCAGGAGGCAGTGGGGGGCCAGGCCATTCATGCAATCTACCCCGTGAAAATCTTCCCAGGAAGTGGCTCATGCCTGTAATCCCAGCACTTTGGGAGGCCAAGGCAGGCAAATTACTTGGGGTCAGGAGTTCAAGATCAGCCTGGCCAATGTGATGAAACCTCATCTCTATAAAAATATAAAAATTAGCCAGATGTGGTAGTGTGCACCTGTAATACCAGCTGCTCAGGAAGCTGAGGCAGGAGAATCACTTGAATCTGGGAGGCGGAGGTTGCTGTGAGCCAAGATTGCGCCACTGCACTTCAGCTTGGGTGACAGAGCAAAACTCCATCTTAAAAAAAAAAATGGCCAGGCATGGTGGCTCATGCTTGTAATCCCAGCTCTTTGGGAGGCTGAGGTGGGCAGATCACCTGAGGTCAGGAGTTCAAGACCTGGCTAAAATGGGGAAAGCACCTCTCTACTAAAAATACAAAAATTATTAGTCGGGCATGGTGTTAGGTGCCTATAGTCCCAGCCACCTAGGAGGCTGAGGCAGGAGAATCACGTGACACCAAGAAATGGAGATTGCAATGAACCAAGATTGCACTACTGCACCCTAGCCTGGGACACAGAGCAAGACCCTGTCTCAAAAAAAAAGAAAAAAAGAAAAGAAAAGAAAAAGAAAATCTGCCCAGGAAGCTGATACGAAGTTTTCAAATCAGATCGCTGTTCTCTTAGGCTAGTAAAAGAATAAGAGACCTCTAGGACAACAGCTGCCCTCTGCCCTCTGTAAAATGCTGCTCTAACTCTATAAACACAGATACAGGAAAGAAAGATGACAGCCAGGGGCAGTGGCTAACACCTGTAATCCCAGTACTTTGAGAGGCCGAGGCAGGCAGATCACGAGGTCAAGAGATCAAGACCATCCTGGTCAACATGGTGAAACCCCGTCTCTACTAAAAATATAAAACAAAAAATTAGCTGGGCATGGTGGCGCATGGCTGTAGTCTCAGCTACTCTGGAGGCTAAGTCAGGAGAATCACTTGAACCCGGGAGGCGGAGGTTGCAGTAAGCCAAGATCGTGCCACTGCCCTCCAGCCTGGCAACAGAGTGAGACTTTGTCTCAATAAAAAAA
>NW_016107416.1:1363173-1366467 GCF_001604975.1 Cebus imitator
AAAAAGAAAAGAAAGACGAAAGCCAACACCCAGTGCAGCCTGAGGGCAGGAAAAGCACGCTGGACTAGGACTCAGGTACCTGAAACTCTGTCTTGTTTCCATCTACTTATTTAGCTATTGACCTCAGGCAAATTACTTCCTATTTTCTGGCTGTAGTTTCATCATCTTTCAAGTAGAGGTACCAAGTCCTGCCTACTCAGCAGAGGGCTTTTGAAAATCCCAGGAAACTATATCTCCCCAGCCTCTAAAGTAGTGTCTGCCACCAAATAGGAGCTCAACATACCTGTTGGGCTCAACTCATATATAAACACTGAAGCTCTGGGACAAAGGAGAGATGACATCATTATAATTATCACTATCCCTAGGGACCACTGGGAAGGTGGCCTGGGCACTCATCTCAAGTTCTCTGGGTTTAGGTGGTCAGTCGAGTCCGGAATCCAGGAAGGCGGCCTTATAAGGCCTTTCAACCACGCAGTGCAAGCCCCATATCCACCTACCAAAATGCCCAGGACCAAGCTGGCACAGATAGATTCCTGGCCTCGATCTACCTTGACTACCCAGAGTTGCTTTCTTTACCCTGTACTAATGATGCCATTTTACGAATTTAAAACAAACATTTCCCACCCTGTTTCAAGACCTTGGGAAGGATAATATGGGGGCTCTCTTAAACAATCCCCGCTAATACCAAGCTCCTGACAAGGATGTTATAGGAAAGGATGCAAAAGGGACCGTGGACATGGTGGGGAGTGATGGGTCTGTCTGCCAACTGCCAAATACAGGGCAGCTCTGCTATGCGTGATCAGACAAAATAAGGAAACTTTAAAAAGCCAAGGGATCTGCACCAATCACCAGCAGAAGGGATGCCAGGCAGGCCCCCTTCTTGACAAGCTGGAGGCAGTGTGAACACAACAGTCTCTTGGCCCTGCCCAGAGTCTCCCCCTAAGGTCCCCAGAGCCTGCCTCCCCACAGGGAAGGGAACGGATGTTTGCAGCCTGACGTGGGGTGTTGGCCTCAGGCACAGTGGCAACATTATGCCTGCCAGAGAGCATGGCAGTGCTGTCATCCCTGAGGGGTTGCCAAGGCAGCCGTTTGCTGGGTGTTTGGCTTAGGAGAGAGGATAAGGAACCCATAGCCCCTCCGCCCACACCCATACCCCAGGGAAGGGGTGATGTTGCCTGACCGGGGGCTGATGCCTGCTGGGTCAGGTTCCATTTCCTATGAATCCTGCACAGAGGAATTGTTCTCCCACACCATGGCCAAAGGCCAATACTCTCCATGTCCCCCACCTCCTGGCCCTTGCTGGGATAAGAAAGAAGAAAGAGGCCTCAATCTGTCCCCCATGATGATCCCTCTCTGCACAGTCCTGCCATGCCTTACAGTCAACCCACATTTGTACACTGACATGCACACAAACCCAAATGCACACATACCTACACAACATGCATCCAAATGTGCCTCCCACCTTCCCGCAGGAGCTCTATTCACAGGAAACCCACTCTGCCATGTTTCCTCCTAGCTTCTCCCTCCCAGAGTAGGGCATCAGGCAAGAATAAAGAGCCTGCCTTCAAGTGCCAGCTCTCCTGGCCACATGCTTATTTCTGGGCAAGAAGGAAATGTCCCCAAGGATTAAAGTGTGTCACAAAACCATAACACAGGAAATTGCATCCTATAGCGGGGAGGGGGCTTCCGCTGACTAAAAATATATTTCCCCTCCTCCCAACTTCCGCCCAGAGGTTGACAAGAAACTGGGTAAAATTATGAATTCAAGGAACAGTGACAACGAGGAACAGCCACGTGGCTGACAAAGTGTGCTGATGAGATTCAGCCCTGGGGAAGGGGCACTTACATGCAGGAGGGAGCCCGGAGCTCCTTCACATATTTGCATTCTCCATGGATGCAGAAGTCCTTGTACTTCCGAAGACATGGGTCCCTCTTCTTCCCTAACCCCTTGCTCTTCTTCTTTCTTTTCCCATGCTCCTCCTTGCTTGGTGTGGCCAGTGCTTGTGGCTTGGAGGATAAAGTGACTATAGGAGAAAAGCATCCTGTTAAAGTCTGATCCTTTGGGAAGAAGATCAGAACAGCACAGTGCTTAAAAGGAGTATATACTCTTTGATCCCACCTGAAGTCAGAGATCTGGGAGGTCCCCTTAGCTCAGTGCCTCCCAAGAGGCAGAAGGAAGAGCAGGAAGATTGGGCAGAACCACCAGAAAGAGGGAATCTTAGTAGGAAGTAGAAGCTAGGGTGGGTCCCAAGGAAGGCATTCATAATCTCAGCATAAGATCCTCATTCTCACAATGCTTTTGTTGAGTAACTGCAGCTCACTGGGCAATTCTACCAACCTCACTTCCATTCCACTGTCCACCTTACACCCCAGTCTCCTACTCCCCCATGCCCACTGCTTTCTATTTTGGCCTTAAATCAGCCTCATTTCCTGATGCTGTACTCAGTGACCCACTTGCAGAAAAACAGTGTCACATGTAAAAATTGCTTCTAGAGAAAGTACCTAGAGATTTTGGGGTTGGAGGGCTCCTAAAATAAGAACAGTGTTCATGTGTTCAGGTGGTCCCCTCTGGGGCATCCCTTAGTACCATAAGCCCAGGGCAGAGCCTGGCTCAGGAACAGCAAGCAGACCAGTCCGGGTCAGGGCCTTGCTTTTGCAACTTCAAGCAAAATATTTAACCTGGATGCCAGTTACAGCTCACCCACTTTCTCAAAGATCCATTCATATTTAACCCACAATGTCCTGTTTATAGCTCTCTGGGTTGCGGGGTACAGGGTGTACAAGGGATAGAAAAATGGAAAGTGAGGAACTGTCCAGAAGGAACTGGAACAATGATGACTTCCCACTTCTTTCCATGCTTCAGAGAGACTGGGGGAAAAACAACCTCACTCAGACATCCAGCTGGGACTGACCATGGACTATGCCCATCAGCCCAATCCCACCCTCTTATCTCCCATCAGGAAAAAGGTGCCCACATCCATGACTACAGCCATCTGTCTAGCAGAAGGGTGAGCATGATACATTAGACTAGAGACTTAGAATCTCAAGCTGGAAGTGACTTCAAAGAATAACATGCGGCCAGGCACGGTGGCTCACACCTGTAATCCCAGCACTTTGGGAGGCTGAGGCAGGCAGATGACCTGAGGTCAAGAGTTCAAGACCAGCTTGGCCAACATGGCAAAATCTCATCTCTACTAAGAATACAAAAATTAGCTGGGCATGGTGGTGCATGCCTGTAATTTCAGCTACTAGGGAGGCTGAGGCAGGAGAATCGCTTGAACCCGGGAGGCTGAG
>NW_016107416.1:1366602-1378222 GCF_001604975.1 Cebus imitator
AAAAAAAAAAAAAAAAAAAAGAATATCACGGCAGGCAGAGTGATTTACTCAAGGTCATGCAGGATTGGGATTAGAACTGTGGTCTCTGGACTCCACTCCAATGTCCTTCCTCATCACATTAAGCTGCCTCACACCACCCCATCTCCTCCTTCCCTCAAGTCTGGAGCACCTGAGATGCTGAGCCAGGCATGAATGGGCTCTGAAGTCCATAGACCTGTGCTCCAATTTCAGCCATATGACTGTGGGCAAGTCACTTAACCTCTCTGAACCTCAGGTTCTCAGGCAAATGTGGATAGCAAGAGTAACTATCTCAAAAGGTTGCTGTAAGTGTTAAATTAACCAGGATAACATATCAAGTGCCTAGAACACAGTAGGCATTTAATAAATGGTAGCAGTCATTTATTTTAAGTGATAGGATCCCCAGACTTGAAAAATAGTCCTTGCCCAGCAAAGCCAAGAGAAGGGAAGAGAAGTAGATGCCAGCAACCCCACAGTCCCTATTTCCTTTCATCCAGTCCCCGGCCACCTCAGAGCTCAGAAGTGATGCAGGTGGTCAGAGGAACCCAGTGACCAGAGCTTCCAGGAGAGCAAGGCAGGAGGGCCAAGCCAATCAGAAAGGGGTGGGAAAAGATGCAGGGTGACAGCCAGGCTCCTGCCGTGGAGAAGGAGCAGTGAGTCAGGTCTGCAGAGGTATGAGGAGCAGTTGTGTGGGTGTGGGGTGGGGGTGGAGTGAGTCACAGCCCAGCCCTGCCCAGCCTAGGAGGAGAGGGCCAGGAGAGTTCAGGCTGTTCAGGCCATGGGTAACCCCAGAGGGCCACTGCGGGAGGATGGAGCATGGAAGCCCAAGGCTCAGTTTTGGAGCATGTGCTTGATTTATACAAACTAGAGAGAGTGAGTACCCAAGGGAAGCTCCTGGGAAGGAGGGAGAAGGGCAGCTGAGGAGCAGGAGGAGCTAGAACAGGTGGGCATCTGTCCAACCAAATACAGTCATTCTGGGGTACAGTGCTGAGTCCCTGCTCTGCCCTGGAGAATCTCTTCAGGTCTGGAGGCAGGAGAGCTGGCAGGCACTGGACTGCCCTGTGCCTGTACTTGCCCACAGCCAGAGGCTGCTTGGAGGATCCTACACAGCTCTCCCCATTTGCAGTCTCCTCAGGAATGCAAGGTGCTCAAGAAGCCTTCGAGTTTCCCGTAGCATTCATAGATACCCAGCATTTTATTTTATTTTATTTTATTTTTATTTTTATTATTTTTTTTGGGACGGAGTTTCGCTCTTGTTACCCAGGCTGGAGTGCAATGGCGCGATCTCGGCTCACCGCAACCTCCGCCTCCTGGGTTCAGGCAATTCTCCTGCCTCAGCCTCCTGAGTAGCTGGGATTATAGGCACGCGCCACCATGCCCAGCTAATTTTTTGTAGTTTTAGTAGAGACGGGGTTTCACCGTGTTGACCAGGATGGTCTCGATCTCTTGACCTCGTGATCCACCCGCCTCGGCCTCCCAAAGTGCTGGGATTACAGGCGTGAGCCACCGCGCCCGGCAATACCCAGCATTTTAATATAGCCCCCTAGGGGCCCAGTGCTCACCATTCACCACCTAACCTAGGGCAGCCAAGAGCTAGCTCCTCATTCCCCTCTGTTTCCCCAATCTGGTGACAGGTGGATGGAGAAGGCTAACACTGCACATTTTCTATAGATGTGCCTGGGCATCTCCTCATCGGTTACCTCTATTTTATACATAATAGTCATTTGATAAGGGAATTAGAATTGGCACTCATTTTGACATAGTAACTCTAGGGAAAGCATCTCAACCATTCCTCTTTCCTATCTCCCAGCTTTCCTAAGAAGAATGTAACAAACTCAGACAACTTGCCTTTTTCAATTTGCCCCAAAGTACCCAGAAGGGCAGCAACCTAGCAGGCCAGGCAATAGCAAGACAGAGAGTGGGACCTATATTCCAGTATCCCCCAGTGTCTGTCAGGCCCATCAGCTTTTCCCCGAGGTTCTCCATGAATATCCCCAACCCACAGTATTGGCCAAACAGCAAGAATCTTGGATCTGCTTATTCTTCAACAGCCCACCGGGGTCCGAGGATGGACGGCCTCCACACCCACCTCTCAAAAGGTCCAGATCTGCCTCTTGCAAGTCACGGACTTTCCAGTCCCGGCCGCCTCCTAGGGGTAGCAGCTGGTCCGTGGATCCAGTGGGAGGGTCCGGGTTGCTGGTTCCAGCAGCCAGCCCTCTCCGAAGCCGCTCCAGGCTCTCGCCAGTCACCAGCGCCGAGAGAACTGCAGGCGAGGGGCCAGGCCGCATCAGACACCCGCCCAGACCCCCGACTAACACGCAGCGATGCCCACGCCCCTCGGCCAGAGCGCAAGGGCCCCACCAAGTGGCCCGTGCCGGGGGCGCTGCGGCGACCTTCCCTGGTGCCCCCAGCACAGCGCCCCCATCCCCCCGATCTCCGGGGGCGTCAGCAGCCCTCTTACCTGCAGCCAGAAAGAGCTTCAGCACCACCGACGGCGGCAGCTTCATGGTCCCGCACCGAGTGGAGGCGGCGAGGCACCAATCACTTTGGAGGCGGCGGCCACTGGGCGCTGGCACCGGAGCTGGGCGGCGGAGCTCAGGAGATTCCGCCGGGCACCGTCCGCCGCCCGCCTCTGCGTGCACGCCTGGCCGCGACCCGCGCGCAGCTCGCTCTCGTTTCGTGTCTGTCTTGCTCACTCCGCCCGCCCGCGCGTTCGCCCGACCCCGCGCGCCTAGGTCAGGCCGGCCAGAAGCGTGGACACCGTAGTTCCTTCGGCGAAATGAGCGCTGCCCGGCGCGCGGCCGGGAATAAGGCTCCCGGAGGCGCCGAAGCTCCGCCCCGCCCGGCGCCGCCCCCTCCCTCCTCCCGTGCTGGGAAGCTCGCCAGGCTCGCGGCGCCGGCAGCTCAGCCCCCGACCCCGCCGCGGCTGGGGACCGGGCGGGAGGAGGGGGCGGTGCTCACATTTTTTGGGACCAGGCCGAGGCAGCCGCGGCCTGACTGTGGGTAGGGCTTCTGACTGGCAGGTGGCGGGGAGCGGTTCCTACCTTTCCCCAAACGCCTGTCGCGCTGCAGCCTTGTGACTGCAAGCTGAGTTCTGTCTGGGGCCTGGCATCTTGGGTCGTCTCAGCTCTCTACCAGGGGTCTCCATCCCTGTCACCCTCTAAGTTTTAGAAGCCCACCTTTTGGCCTACCAATACAGCAAGTATCAAATAATAATTCATTTATCATTTAAGAATTAGACACATTAATGCCAGCAGTTCTCATGAACCCGAGATAACCAGAGTTGAAGTTGCAGACACTTGGTATCAATCCAGCAAAAGCAAAGGAAGTTAGTACTCTCCCAGACGCTGGAGTGGCTTCCTCCCATCTTTCCCCCAGGGGACATTAGGATTTTTGAAGTATGGATTATAATTCCCAGGCTTCTGAGATTGGAGAGACACAGGTTGTGAAACAAGCCTTATTCTTTTCCTTGCCTTTGACTGCCACCTTTTTCCTCAACATAAACAATGAGCCTCCCTCCCATAGGACCCAGCTGGCTACCCTAGATTGCTGTTTCACAGGCACCAGGTGTTTCTCTTCCAACCCATGTGCTTTTACAGGGGTCTTCTGGAGTCACTGTCCTGACCCAAAGAAATGAGTCTCTCAGTATGTATTTCAGTTTCCAGGGACGTGCTGGGGAGAGACTTGTCTGACACAGGGCTGGGTTGGCTTTCAGAGCCCTCAAATGGTGCCAGATAGAGCACTTGCCTGATTCTGCCTGTGTGTAGGGATAAAAACAGGCCTGCTATTTATACACAGTCTATCCCACTGTCCCTAGCCCCACCTTTGCAGGGGTCAATCTGGCCCTGCCCTCTTAACCTGCCCCAGCAACCCAGGCCTAGGTTTCCACAGTGCACTGGAATCACTACAGATCTGAGTTTGAATCCTGCCTTTGCTACTTACTGTGTGACCTTGGATAAGAAAATTTCACTGAGCCTCAGTTTTGACATCTCTCAAATGGAAAAAATAATAATAACTACTTTGTTGGGAGCTTTTTGAGAAATGAATGTGGGAACACATAAAAGTAGTATAGTGCCAGGCACACTATAAGCTCTCAATAAATGTGACCCATTATTATTGTTGCTGTTAATAATAATCACTAGGCGCTTGACCATTCTATTTCCTTAGAGGCCTCTTTTCTCTCCCTTCCCCAGATCCCTTACCTTCCCCCAGGCCAGGTCTGAGGCTCCATGGTATAGTTGGGCTGGTTTCAGATGGAAACTCACCTGTCACCTATTTGGCTAAGAGCCACTGTTAGATTATCCTTTTGGGTGATCAATATCGGGCCTAGGACCTCAGTGCATGGTCACCACCCAGGCCACGACTTTGCCCCCCCTCAGCAGCTGCCTAGACACCTGCTTCCCCAAAACAAAGCCACTTTGGGGTCAAGCCTCTCCCCAGGGAAGGGTGGAGAGAAACACTTCCTGACACATGGTCATATCACCCCCTTTCCCCCACCCTCGCCAGATTCACACCCTGCTCTCCTGTCCCAGCCTGCCTGTCTCCCTTTGAATGCTCTGTCCTTCCGCCTTCTCACCCCCACATCAGCCTCAGACCCATTCATGGGGTAACTCCTAACTTTCATCACACCTGGAGCCTCACCCCAGCTAGGTTTGTGTGTCAGCCAGGTTTTATGGGAAGGGCCTGAAAAAAAAAAAGATAAAAAGCTTGAATTGAATTTGGGACAGTCACTTCCCCTCTCAGAACCTTGGATGTCTCTGAGCAAAGAAAAGGAATCACAATTCATGCTAAGGCAACCTCATTAACTAAGTTATTCCATGAACATTAACTGAATATTTTTGGGGGGCACTGGAGACATAAAATAAATATGACAGCCCAGGACCTGCTTTCACAGAGCTTATATTCTATAGTAGACAGACAGCACATTAAGGAAATAAACAAGGAAAAACAAATCCTATAGTGATAACTGCTAAGATGGAAGTTAAAATACTTGATGATGTGCTGTAGGATGATATGTTCCAGTGCCCAGGATGACACTTTAGATTCGATGACTGATTAGCAAAGCCTTCTCTGAGCAGGTGACATGTAAGCTGAAACCTGAATAAGAAGAAACCAGACTTGGGATTATCCATGACAAAAGCATTCCAAGCCGTGCAAATAGTGCAAAGTCTCTGAAGTGGAAAAAAGCTTGCAGCATTCAAAGAACAGCAAGAAGGCCAAGAAAGGAGAGATATGGGATGATATTGGAACAAAGGCTAGCAACAGATAAAAGAGAATATTATAGACACTAGACTTTATTCCCCATTATTTCGAGAATCTAATGAGATGTCAATGAGCAAGCACTGTCATGTAGGATTCCTCCATATCACCCCCTCCTCCTGCTCAGGTCTTCCCCACCTGCTCTCTGGATGTCAGGTTGTCAAGTGCCAGGAACACAGTCCTAAGAAAGCACAGTTCAGACGGACAAGCCTGCTTTTATTGACTGTCTATTGACCATGAGCAAACTGAAGCTTGGAGACTGATTAGCCCTGGGCCACCGGTGAGTCAGAAGGGGACAAGTGCAGAGCAGAAACCCTGGCATCCTGCTTCCCAGCCCATGTGGGGTTCCTGGGCTCTGGAAAGGTAGGCTCCATGGGACTCAGTGCTGCTGACTCATTGCTAGGGCCAGAGTTCTTGATCTGGAGACAGCACTTGCTCACCAGTAGGGAGGACCTGGAAGAAAAGGGTGTTAATGGGGACAAGAAAGGAGAGAAGGAGACTTGAAGAGAACCAACCAGAGTTCCTTCTCCACGGTGGCTGAGATGTCTATACAAGTAGATTGGTTCCCCCAAACCTGAAAATTATTATCATTACCTTTTTTGAGACAGGGTCTCATTCTGTTACCAAGGCTGGAGAGCAGTGGTGTGATCTTAACTCACTGCAGCCTTGGGCTCAAGTGATCCTCCCACCTCAGCATCCCAGAGTGCTGGGCTTATAGGCATGTGCCATAGTGCTCATCCATGGGAATTTATTAAAAATAAAGAGCCCTAGGCTCTACCCTAGTCCTCCTAAATAAAGATCTCCTGGGGTGGGGCCCGAATATGTGTACTTTAGGCTGGTAATTCTGACATCAGCCATATTCAGAAGCACTGGTGTACATGATTAATCAGGATAACACACCAAACATCTGAAAAAATCTGAACCTTCAAGGCAGAGGAGCTTTCAGTAATGACAGTTCTCTGGTGCTCAACACTGCACATATATTATCTTGCTTGATCCTTACAACATTCCTAAAACTAGACACTGTTATCATCATTTGCATTTTAAAGGATTGAAGTGCTGGGCACGGTGGCTCATGCCTGTAATCCCAGCACTTTGGGAGGCCAAAGCGGGCGGATCACCTGAGGTTGGGAGTTCGAGATCAGCCTGACCAACATGGAGAAACCCCAACTCTACTAAAAATACAAAAAAAAAAAAAATTAGCCAGGCATGGTGGTGCATGCCTGTAATCCCAGCTACTCCAGAGGCTGAGGCAGGAGAATCGCTTGGACCTGGGAGGTGGAGGCTGCAGTGGGCCCAGATAGCGCCATTGCTCTCCAGCCTGGGTAACAAGAGTGAAACTCCATCTCAAAAAAAAAAAAAAAAAAAAAAGAGATCGAAGCTTAAAAAGGTAACATCCCAAGGTCACCCAGCTAGCGAGTGTCTCAGCCTCAATTTGAAACCTCCTAGTTCACTTGGGCTTGTGCTCTCCTAAGCTCAACACTCAAATGTATGAGATGACAGCTGCCCTCTCTATGCTTCTGCATAATGTTATGCTCAGTAACATTATCAGTTTTACTGAGGTTCAGTCCTTCGTCTGTCCTGAGGGATAACGATAAGAATCTCTGCCTCACTAGGCTGGAAGGAGAATTAGGTAAGGATAGCAGGGCAGCTAGTGAAATGGTTACACTCTTGGGAGTCAGATACTTGGGGGATCAAATTTTGGCTCTTTTTTTTTCCTTTCTAACTTTGAACATGTTATTCAATTTCTCTTTCCTATAGTTTGCTCATCTGAAAAATGGGAATCATAATAGTAGTTATTATTATAGGGCTCTTGTGATGATTCAATCCGATCATGTGTGTAAAGCAGAATATAATGCCTGGCACATAGTACGTACTTAATCAATGACAGCTGTTATTATGACCAAATTATTTCCTTTGCTTTCTTTCCTTTTTCTTTTTAAGTGGGAATTTGAAGAAAATGTTGCCTTATCATGAGCTAGCCATCCTCAGAGATGAAGTGGTCCCTTCTGGGAGCTGGCCATGCTTATTGAAGAGATGTCAGATCTGCAAGGCCCCCCAGAGTTTTGGAAACCTCAACCCAAAAAAGCAACTCAGGTTCAGAGCTCAAAGGGAAGTATTTTCCCCCTGAGGGAGAGAATTCAGGTGCCTGATCATTCCCCTCTGACCAGAAGTGAGTCCTGCACAGCCCTTGAACTCTGCTGGGTTGGGGAGAAGGGTAAAGAAGGGCACCTCCATTGAGGGTAGATCTGACCATGAGCCCAGAGTTACCCAAACTTCGAAAGTCAGGATGAGGGGTCCTTGCTCCTTGCCCCAGGCTAGCTTCTTTCACCCCATCTGAGACAGTTAATCAAGCAGTTTGGGGCATACAACTGGATTAGATTAGAACTCAGGCATGCCTTTTGGAGTCCCTGTGTACCTCCTTATGCTGGCAGGGCACCTGGAAGTAGCATGCTTCTTATGCACCTTATGCACACTCAGGGATGGACAGGCTCTGCTGTCTGATTGTTTGGGGCTAGGATACGTTTGAATAGGAGGGATAGGAATGGATGAGACAGGGAGAGGCTTTTGGAGGTGAGGGGGTTTCAGGAATCCCTGTCATCTCCAGAAGATGTTGAGGAAGGAATATTTATAATGTGCTGGATCCCAAATCATCCTTCTCTATTTTTGGGCCCATTTTTGTGACTCTGAATGATTAACATCTCCAGACCCAGGACTTTGCACCTATAGCCATCCCCTAACACAGATGGCTGTCTGCCAGCACAGAGAGGAAGTGATTCCTCCCTCAGTACACAACCCACCTCTCTCTTCAAGCCTCAGATTCCTCATGTGAAAAATGAGAGCTTGAAACAATTACCCTGCATTCAGGCACTGGTCAGTGATGTCCATCATGAATTGTTTGCTGAAAGACTTGAGGAGGCTGAGCACAGTGGCTCACGCCTGTAATCCCAGCACTTTGGGAGGCTGAGGTGGGCGAATCACCTGAGGTCAGGGGTTCCAGATCAGCTTGGCCAACATGGCAAAACCCCATCTCTATGAAAAATACAAAAATTAGCCAAGCGTGGTGGCGGGCGCCTGTTATTCCAGCTACTCAGGAGAATGAGGCAGGAGAATCACTTGAACCTGGGAGGCGGAGGTTGCGGTGGGCCAAGATGGCAGCACTGCACTCCAGCCTGGGAGACAGAGTGAGGCTCTGTCTCAAAAAAAAAAAAAACCTTGGGCAGAAAATTCTATAAGATTCAACAGTGCCTGACTTACAAGGCGTGATAAACTTTCTCTCTGTGTCTCAGCTTCTTCATCTATAAGTGGGGAGAAGAACAATTTACGTAGGAGGTTCCTGTGACAACTGAAGGAGATAGCATCTCTGAAGTGCTTGGCAAAATGAAAAGCCCAATATAAATAGGTCAGAGCTCCTGTTAACTTTTCCGGTGCTTAACCTTGGAATGTGGGCACATCGCATTCTGTACCAGGAATGTACAAGTTCAGTTCCTCTTAGAAATGCAGTCACAGAGCTGCAATTTAACAATTTCACATTACCCATTTGCTCATTTTTTTCCCTCATTTATTTTATTGCATTTTAGGTTTTGGGGTACATGTGAAGAACATGCAAAATTGTTGCATAGGTACACACGTGGCAGTGTGATTTGCTGCCTTCCTCCCCATCACCTATGCTCATTTTTATAACCAAGGGTTGGTCTAAGACGATGGTTCACAAAGAAAGAGATACTGCCCCTTAGTGGACATTCCAGGAATTTAGTTGTCACTGACTGACCAGTCCTCAGGCATTTGGGAGAAAAAGGGGTCAGGAAATCACCTGACTGCTTTTGAGTGTCCTACCAGACACTTATATCGGTAAAAAGCTTGATTGTAATAACTTCAGCCTAGAATCATCTTTAATTTACACAAAAATATAACAAGAGTTTTTGCACTGACTTTCAGGAATGAAATTATTGTGAGCTGTTCATTTTGGTGATATCTGAGCTACCACTACAATGCACCTGTTATCAGTCAGTATTTATAGCGGCGACATTCAAGGTGAATCTGTGTGGTTGGAATCAATGGGCTACTTCATTGGGATTTCTGAGTAGTTGTGAGCAGGCATTTGCCAATTGAAATAATGTTATTTTAAAAATCATTTTATCTTTTATATTAATTAATTTTTATTTTTTATTTTGTAGAGAGAGGGTCTCACTCTGTTGCCCAGGCTGGGATGCAGTAGCACTATCATGGCTCACTGCAGCCTCGACCTCCTGGGTTCAAGCGATCCTCCTGCCTCAGCCTCCTAAGTAGCTAGGACTACAGGCAGGCACAACCACACTCAGATAATTTTTAATTTTTTGTAGAGATGGGGTTTCACTGGGTGCCTAGGCTGGTCTGAAACTCCTGGACTCAAGCAATTCTCCCGCCTTGGCCTCCCAAATTGTTGGGATTAATGGTGGGAGCCACCACACCCGGCCAGTATTAATTTCTTTAGAGTAAATGTACACATAATATATTATCTTTAAACTTTATTTCAGGATAGTAAAGGGGTGTTAACAACATATTTGTCATTAAAAAAGGAAACATTGATTCTGAAAGGATTGAGAACCACTGACACAAGAGATACTCACAGGAAAAGCCTTTCTATGGCTGGATGCAGTGGCTTATTCCTATAATCTCAATACTTTGCGAGGCTGAGGTGGGAGGATCACTTTAACCCAGGAGTTCGAGACCAGCCTTGGCAACATAATGGGACCTTGTCTCTACAAAAAAAGACAAAAATTAGCTGGGCGTGGTGGCATGTGCCTGTAGTCCCAACTATGCTGAGGTAGGAGGATTGCTTAAGCTCAGGAGGTGGAAGTTGAGGCTGGTGTGAGCCATGATCATGTCACCGCACTTCGAGACTGGGCTACAGAGCAAGACTGTCTAAAAGAAAAAAAAAAAAAAGCTTTTCTATATATCCTTTGTAAAAGTGCTCTTCCAGATACTACTCCATATAAGGTCCCATGTAATAAATTCCTCTTGTAATGTAGTCTTGACTATCATGACTATCTGGTATAGGTATTTATTTCTATTATTAAATAACAACAGGTGTGGAACTCATATGTTCCATTTTTGCCTCAATTGCCAGAAAGCTCACAGTTAAGTTTTTGGACTCAGCTGCAGTGGTTATCCTTAGCCCAGCATTTTGAAGATCATTTTTTTTTTTCTTAGAATACGGTCTTTCTCTGTCATCCAGGCTGGAGTGCAGTGGCACAACCACAACTCACTGTGGCCTTGACCTCCCAGGTTCAAGTGATCATCCCACCTCAGCCTCCCGAGCAGCTGGGACTATAGGTGCATAACCATGCCCAGTTAATTTTTTTGATTTTTTAGTAGAGATAACATATCACTATGTTGTCTGGGCTGGTCTCCAACTCCTGAACTCAAGTGATCCTCCTTCCTTGGCCTCCCAAAGTGCTGGGATTACAGGTGTGAGGTTTGTTGTTGTTGTTGTTGTTTGTTTGTTTGTTTTTGGTAGAGGCAGAGTCCTGCTGTTGCCCAGGCTGGTCTCAAACTCCTGGTGGCAAGTGATCTTCATGCCTCAGCCCCCTCAAAGCGCTGGAATTACAGGCATGAGCCACCTCACCCAGCCCATTCTTTAAATATTTACTTGTTATCTATGTCTTTTGTTGTAAGCCACTTTTAAATCTTTTCTGGAAGTAGGGAGAGCATAAATAATGGATGTGAAACTCCAATATCATGCACCTGCAGTTTCCTTGCCAGTACTTTCTGAGTCTGGAAGTCTAGGTTGGAGGGGCCTGGAAGGCCTGAGTCAGAGCAGATGATGGTGGGCTCAGGGGGTCTCATCGTGCAGACTTGATGTCTCTGACACCTCATTCTCTTTTCCTTCAATGGCCTTCACCTTTGTGAAGGAGTGTGGGCACTGTGAGGAGCTGAAGGTTCCAGCTATCAGAGCCCACTCCAAGTCTTGGTTGGATCTTGGTGGCCTTGGTTGACAGGGGGTCAGGGAAGGGCACGCTAGCTCTATGGTCACAGAAGTCCAAAGCTAAAAGTGGAGAGACTCCTTCCACACAGCATATACTCCCCTAGCATGCTGTCTGCATCCCTCAGAGCAGAGGCTCTGAAGCTCAGGCGGAGGCATCAGACTGACCCTGTTTTGAACCCTGGGTGCACTAGCCCTTAGCTCTGCTTCGGGCAGGATACCTCTCTGAGCCTCAGTTTCCTCCTTCAGAAGTAAGAATGATGGCTGGGCGTGGTGGCTCATGCCTATAATCCCAGCACTTTGGGAGGCTGAGGCAGGCAAATCACAAGGTCAGGGGTTTGAAACCAGCCTGACCAACATGGTGAAACCCTGTCTCTA
>NW_016107416.1:1379422-1399148 GCF_001604975.1 Cebus imitator
TTGAGTTTTGCTCTTGTCACCCAGGCTGGAGTCCAGTGGCATGATCTTGGCTCACTGCAACCTCCACCTCCCCGGTTCAAGTGATTCTTCTGCCTTAACCTCCAGAGTAGCTGGGACTACAGGCATGTGCCACCACACCTGGTTAATTTTTGTATTTTTAGTAGAGATGGGGTTTTACCATGTTGGCCAAGCTGGTCTTGAACTCCTGACCTCAGGTGATCCGCCCACTTCAGCCTCCCAATGTGCTGGGATTATAGGAGTGAGCCACCGAGTTCAGACTCTAAGCACTTTATACACATTATCTCTAATTCTCACAACATTCCTCTGAGGCAGTTAGTATTATCACCCCAGTTTTATAAATTGGGCTTAAGGAGATTGAACAATTTGCCCTGTTTGTTGTAAGTATATCTATAAATGTGATAAAAATTTTATAAAACTACACGCACACACACAAATGAGTGCATATAGAAATTGGTGAAATCTGATTAAGGCCTGTAGTCTATTTAACAATATAGTACCTATGTCATTGTTCCGGTTTTTATGTTGTACTACTGTAATGAAAGAAGTTATCACCAGAGGAAGTTGTATGAAAGCTGATGTGCAATTTCTTGTGAATCTATAATTAGACTCACATAATAAATCATTTAATTTACATTTATTTATATATTTATTTTAAAATGAGTTAAACAGTAGGTTTGTTTCTGTTTTGTTTTGAGACAGGGTCTCACTCTATTGCTCAGGCTGGAGTACAGTGGCACGATCTGGGCTCACTGTAGCCGAAACCTCTCTCAGGCTCAAGTGCTCCTTCCACCACAGCCCCCTGAGTAGCTAGGAGCACATGCATGTGCCAACATGCCCAGCTAGTTTTTTGTATTTTTTGTAGAGATGGGGTTTTGCCATACTGCTCAGGCTGGTCTCGACTTCCTGAGCTCCAGCGATCTACCTGCCTCAGCCTCCCAACATGATGGGATTACAGGTGTGAACCATCATGCCCAGCCAATAAGAGTTTGTTTTGTTTTTTTAAAGTGCTAAAAACCTTGTAAGGGACTGGGCATGGAGGCTCATGCCTGTGATCCTAACACTGTTGGAAGCCACTGCTTGCATGCAAGAGTTTGAGATCAGCCTGGGCAACATATGAGCCCCTGCCTCTACAAAATATTAAAAAATTAGCCAGACTTGGTGGCACGTGCCTGTAGTCCCAGCTACTTAGGAGACTGAGGCAGCAGGGTCGCTTGAGCTCAGGACTTTGAGGTTGCAGTGAGCTATGATTGCTACTGCAAGCCAACCTGGATGGCGGAGTAAGGCCCTGTGTCAAAAAAAAAAAGAAATGAAGAAAGAAAGAAAGTTTAGATTCAGCAAAGACAAACCTCCTTTCCACTTGCCAAAAGTGAGCAAGCCAGGATTTACAGCCAGGCAACCTATTCCTGGGGCTACCGCCTCTCCCTTAAGGTCCAGTGTACTGCATGAAAGTATGCTTTGAACCTTGGAAATAATCTACCCCAATTGTCTCCACTTACATGTAAGAAAATGGATTCTTGGAGAAGGGAAGGGTCATGCTCAAGGACACCCAATAAGTCTGTGACTAAGTCAGGATGAGAACCCAGTCTTTGAACTCCTAGGCCAGGGTTTTTTCTAGCACTCACACCCAGGGCTGCTCACCCCATACAGCACACCTTCCCTGGGCCCTATCTGGGAGACCACTGGTATCTACAGGCCAACCCTCAACAGCCTGCCCAGCTCAGGGCACTCAGACCCAGAGGTGGAAGTGGGACCCAGGAAGAGTGGCAGCATGGTGGCCCACTACTGGGAGCCAGGGTAGCTGGTGCCACACAGAAAGGGCAAGGATAGACACTCTGAACTTTGGCAGGAGTTGGGTGGGAAGGGAACGTGTGTATGTGCATGTAGGGGAGGTATTCACGCCAAATCCTTGCTCCCATTCCCCTTAGGCTCCTTTGAGTCACTTGTCCCTAAGGTTGGGGCACATTCTTGAAGGGAGTGGTCACTGGGGTTCCAGGCCCATTCAGGCCCTAGGCCAGTTTCTATTCCTCCTGGGACTGAAACCATCTCCCCACTCACACTCAGCACCCCTCTCCAACTGGAAATATAATGACATGCTCTTCTAATTCCTGCCCTGGGACCTCCCTGGACCAGACATGAGGTTGGTGGGAGGGCCAGCCTGGGTCCCCTTTCTCAGGGGATGAATTCTTAGTATTCAGTGTGTGAGGCGTGCCTGACCTACATTCAGATGAGCCTGATTGGCCCTCCCTTCCCCATCCTGTAGTGCTTCCCCCAACCCCTCATCCCTCCGGGCCATTCAGCGGAGGATCTAGGATCTCTCCCTGCCATCTCGCCATCTCGGCGCCCCGAAACTCGGCCACTTGGCCTAAGGGAGCGGCCCTAGCAATCTGGTCTGTGGGAAGCAGCGCCCTCGTGTGGCCTCCAGGAGAAGCGCGGCTCCTTTCTCAGCCCTGTCCTTTGTATGTTCCCATTGAACAAACACTTATTGAGAGCCACTATGTGCCAGGCACCAGCGAAAACAGATACCTGCTCCACGGACTGTGCATTTCAGCGTGTTAGTGCGTGTGTAGTCAGGCAATAAACGATAAACAAATACATAAATTAGGCAGTTACTAGTAGTGGTAACTGCTAGGAAGAAACTATAACAGAGAAATGTGATGGAATGACCCAAGAGAGAAACTTAGGACAGGATGGAAAAGGAAGGTTTTCTGGAGTAGCTAACGTCTGAGATGAGACGTAGGTGACAGATTGTCATGTGAGGATCTGGGGGAAAATCTTTCCTTGCAGAGAAAATAGATGCTGCAAAGACCCTCAGGAACAGGTTTTGCAGAACAGACGAAGGCCAGTGTGGTTAAAAAGGAGTGAGCAAGGGGAGACTGGTGGGAGATGCGGTCAGAGAGGTGGGCTGGGGCCAGGTTGTGAATCTTGCAGGCCATAACAAGAAGTTTGATTTTTTTCTTCTAGGAGTAATGGGAATGTGTTAGGAGAGTATTGAACCGAAGGGTAGTGTGGCTCAACTGCCTTTTGAAAGGACGTGTATGCTGCAGCGTGGAGGATGGACTTTAGGCAAGGAAGGAAGAGTGGAAGCAAAGGGGTTATTGCAAAAAGCTAGAAAGTTACTGAAATAATTCAGGTGAGAAATGATGGTTGTTTGGATCAGGGTAGCAGTGCTAGAGGTGGGGAGATGTGGTTGGATTATGGGTATATTCTGAAAATAGAGTCAATAAGATTTACTAATAATGGACCACATTTTCCTTTGCTCATTTAGCTCCAGGAACTGCTTCACTCACACCCCCCTAGTGGGCTCCTCCATCCTCACTGCAAGGTTGAGTTACAAGGGCAGATCCCAGGGATGCAACTAAATTGGGGAATTCCTAGATGTTGTTGGACAAAAGAATTTAAGACTAATGAGCCACGTGGCCAGGCGCAGTGGCTCACACCTGTAATCCCAGCACTTTGGGAGGCTGAGGCGGGTGGATTACCTAAGGTCAGGAATTTGAGACCAGCGTGACCAATGTGGTGAAACCCTGTCTCTACTAAAAATATAAAAATTAGCCAGGTGTGGTGGCACACATCTGTAATTCCAGCTACTTGGAAACTGAGGCAGGAGAATCACTTGAACCCCGGAGGTGGTAGTTACAGTGAGCCCAGATGGTGCCACTGCACTTCAGTCTGGGCGACAGCGAGATTCCATCTCAAACAAAAATATATATATACTTATTAGTGTAGTGGTGTGCACCTGTAGTCCCAGCTACCTGAGAGGCTGGGGTGGGAGGAACACTTAAGCCTAGGAGGTCAAAGGTACAGTGAGCTGTGATTGTGCCACTACATTCCAGACTGGGTGACAGAGTGAGACCCTGTATTAAAGAAAGAAAGAAAGAAAGGAAAGGAAAGAAAAGAAAAGAAAAGAGAAAAGAAAAAGACTCAGGCACTAGGTCTTCCATCATTATCCCATTTAATGAGCAGAGCCTCTGCCTGCTGTCTCCCTTACCCTGTCTGGCTTCCATAGACCCAATTATTTATTAGGTGCCTGTTTGTCCAAATGGGTGTGTCTGTGGCCCCAGGGGTGTGTTGGTGACACCAAAAACAGTCCTGGGTGTTTGGTGTTTTTATTTGATACAAGTTACGGGATAACAAAATCTGGGGTACCAGTCCTCAGACCCAGGCCAATCATTTACTCCCATTTCTTTACACAAAACACAGTGGGATCAGACCTGATGCCACAGGAAATGCACATACACATTTTGGCCCCAGGTTGGGCATTTCTGGAGCGCCTGGGAAAGGCCAGGCTAGTCTTACAAGTACTCTTTATGCCAGCAGTGGGTGGGGCAAGCAAGTAGGGGAGTAGGTGACTGGCAGGCTCTGGCATCAGCAGGCCTTGTTCTGTTTGTGTTGTGCTGCAGTGGGGGATGCATTATAAACGCAACCAGCCAGAGGGCCCCTGGCTTCAGAACCTAGGACTGTACTGGTTCTGAGATTCTGCGCCAGCCTCATGGAAATGAAGCTGCCAGGCCAGGAGGGGTTTGAAGCTTCCAGTACTCCTACAAATGTTTCTGCAGGGGAGCTGGACAGCGACCTTGGTCCCGGCCCCGGCCATAGCCCTGATGGCCCCTCAGCCACAGAGAGCAAGGAACTGGGCGTACCCAAAGACCCTCTGCTCTTCATTCAGCTGAATGAGCTACTGGGCTGGCCCCAGGCACTGGAGTGGAGAGAGACAGGCAGGTAAGTGGGATGCAAGCCAGTTCTGTGGGATCCTTCCCCTTCCCCAGCTACAGCCTCCTGCATGCCCCCCAGCTCTTCTTGTGGGGCTGCCCAAAATTAGGATTTTCCTAGCTGTGTTCCCTTATTTCAGGGTCTTACCTTCCATGATGCTCAGCCTCTTCTGTAGTCTAGTTTTGAGATCCCCAAGACCCAAGATGAGGGGTGATTGCCAGGGGTGGGGGGATACTTCACACCACTGGGCCCAGGATGCTCTCATTGCCTTCCCTTCCCTAGCTCCTCTCCATCCCGGCTCCTGGACATGGGAGAAATGCCCCCAATAACACTGTCTACCCACCTCCATTGCAGGTGGGTACTGTTTGAGGAGAAGTTGGAAATGGCTGCAGGCCGGTGGAGTGCCCCCCACGTGCCCACCCTGGCACTACCCAGCCTCCAGAAGCTCCGCAGCCTGCTGGCCGAGGGTCTTGTACTGCTGGACTGTCCAGCTCAGAGCCTCCTGGAGCTTGTAGGTAGGCGGAGAGCCTTTGCAGGAAGAGCCTGGGTAGCCATGCCTTTTCCCCAGGATTTCCCCTCCAAAGTCTTGGAATCTTCTAAAACCCACCCCCACCCCTCCTAGGATTGTCTACCCTTGTCACAGCATGGACATGGCAAAGCAGGGTGGAGGAGCAAGTTCATTGGCCCTGGCATTCCTAGACTCCCAGAAGGGAAAGGGGTCTGGGCAGAGGGAGAAGGGGAAGTGCATGGGGGCAGGGAACGCTCAGGAGGGAGATGACACCCCCTATCTGTTCTCCAGAGCAGGTGACCAGGGTGGAGTCACTGAGCCCAGAGCTGAGAGGACAGTTGCAGGCCTTGCTGCTGCAGAGACCCCAGCACTACAAGACCACAGGCACCAGGCCCTGCTGGGGTGAGAGCCCCTCCCTGGGCCCAGGACCAAGACCCTGGTGTGGCAGGGTCTCAGATCTCCCCTGAACCTTCCGGGGCTAGAAGTAGCCTAGGCTTAGTTCAGACCCCAACCCAGTATTTGAGAGCAAGAAGAAACTGGTGGTAATGTTGTGGGGAAAAGATTCAGAGGGCTAGAATCCTAAGAGAGTTCTGTGAAGGGATGTACTTGGTAGGCACTATGCCAAGAACTTTACACACAGTATTTCATTTGATCTTCACAACTGCCCTGTAAGTACCACAATTATCCACGTTTTAGTGATGAGAAAACAGAGGCTCAGAGTAGAGAAGGGTGTACTCTAATTCTTACAGCTTGTCAGTGGCAAAACTGGTTAGGGAGTCCTGGTGGATCCACCCCCAAAGCCTGTGCTCTTAATCACTGCAGAATCCTGTTTTGTAGGCTCTACTCATTCAAGAAAGGCTTCTGACGATGAGGAAGCCCCCCTGAGGGAACAGGTTTGTGGCCCTTCCTTGGGCTCCCTCTCTAGTGACTGGGAGAGGGGTTAGGAATTAACAAAAGTCTACTTTTGACTAGGTTTCTCATCAGTTGAGATCTTACCCTCCCCAAATAACCTTTCATACTCTGTGTCTCCTTGAACCCCCACCCAGCGTCAGAACCCTCTGAGACAGAAGCTGCCTCCAGGGGCTGAGGCAGGGACTGTGCTGTCAGGGGAGCTGGGCTTCCTGGCGCAGCCACTGGGAGCCTTTGTTCGACTGCGGGACCCTGTGGTACTGGGGTCCCTTACTGAGGTGTCCCTCCCAAGCAGGTGAGGCTACTGAGTGGGAGTCAGGGATCATGGAACCTAGGAGGGTCTTTACTGGGGAGGGGAAGGAGGATCAGTTCATTCTCTGAGGCTGTGGGGAAGATGGTACTCAGAGGTTTAGGGAAGAAGTAGTAGTCAGGACTGCAGGGTAGATAGGCAAATATGTGTGTGTATGGGAGCTGATAGGTCAGAGCTGAGTGTCAGAGGCCAGGGCTGCCCTGTGGGAAAGCAGCTTGTGAATCTCTGGGGCCTGGTTCCCTCCTCAGGTTTTTCTGCCTTCTCCTGGGCCCCCCTATGCTGGGCAAAGGCTACCATGAGATGGCCCGGGCAGCAGCTGTCCTCCTCAGTGACCCGGTGAGCTGGGCAGGGGTGGGTGTGTGCGTGTATAACTATGTGTGTACACATGCACACATGCATGCATAGGCTCATGTGAGTGTGTGTGTGGACTCTATGTCTGCCTAAGTACATTAATGAGGCAGAGTGAGCATTGAGACTGAGGTTTCCTTGGCTCCTAGTGTAGCCCCATTACTGCTGAATGCTGGCACACTGTAGACACTCAATAGATACCCACTGAATGAATGAATGAATGAATCCATGCATAAATGAAAATGTGAATGACTTGTCTGCTTATGTGACTTGTGTCTAGTTTTGAGACTACGAAAATGCATGTAAGAGACCAGATTTGCACTTACCACCCATTCTGTGCCCCCATCCACAGCAATTCCAGTGGTCAGTTCGTCGGGCCAGCAACCTTCATGACGTTCTGGCAGCCCTAGATGCTTTCCTAGAGGAGGTGACGGTGCTTCCCCCAGGTCGGTGGGACCCAACAGCCCGGATTCCCCCGCCCAAATGTCTGCCATCTCAGCACAAAAGGTACCTGGGAGCCATCATCCCATACCGATTCCTGCCCACAGGCCCTGGGTCTAGTTCCATTGTTGAGGAGGGACAGGGTCCCAGGAAAGAGATAGGGACCTATCTTTGAATTTAGAGTCAGGTAGACCTAACTCTGAGTTCTGCTGGACTAACCTCTCGCTAAGAGACCTGAACAAAGACCTTCCCTGCCTGAGTCTGGCTTTCACAGGTCGCAGTATGCCCTGGATCTTCTTGAGGCCCATGTGTCGCCATGGTTCCCTCGCTGGCAGAGACACGAGCAGCCGCCAGGGGGCAGGGCGCCACGAGCTCTGGACTGAGTCGCGGACTGGCGGAGAGCCTCAGACAACCTGGCGTTTCCCTCCTTCCTCCTCAGGCTTCCCTCGCAACAGCGGGAGATCAAAGGTCCCGCAGTCCCGTGCCTGACCTCGGCTGAGGACAGGCACCGCCATGACCCGCACACCCCCAGCCCTGAGTTGCAGCGGACTGGCAGGTGAGGCGAGCTGGGAGGAAGCAAGGGTAAGGGACCTGAAGGAGGGGAAGAGTCACAGGGAAACAAGAGGTGTCTGCTCACTGTGGGAGGGGCTCACCCAGCCACAGGGAAAGTAGCAGGGATGAGGGTGTGGAGTGTGAAAACCTGGATCACTGACGACCCTCGGGCGGGAGGCTGTTTGGGGGACTTTTTCAGGACGTGCGCAGGAAGGCTCCGTGGTACCCCAGCGATTTCTTGGACGCCCTGCATCTCCAGTGCTTCTCGGCTGTACTCTACATTTACCTGGCCACTGTCACTAATGCCATCACTTTTGGGGGTCTGCTGGGAGACGCCACTGATGGTGCCCAGGTGGGTAGGGTTCTGTGAAGGGGGCAGGCACAAGCTTTGGTGTCCCCCAGTCCGTCCCTTCTCCTGGGACCATGGGTAAGTTAAGGAGGCTCTCCCAAAGCTTGGGGTCCCGTCGTGAGAACTCCAGGGTTCTGTGCTGAGTCCCTGTTGGCTTCCAGGGAGTGATGGAAAGTTTCCTGGGCACAGCAGTGGCTGGAGCTGCCTTCTGCCTGATGGCAGGCCAGCCCCTCACCATCCTGAGCAGCACTGGGCCAGTGCTGGTCTTTGAGCGCCTGCTCTTCTCTTTCAGCAGGTAGGAGGGCTCCCCACCATCACCAGACTCCCACTAGTGCCATGGTCAACCTGCTCCTGGTTGGGTGAATAGGAGAGGGTGGGAGCTACCTGTTTGGGTTGAGGGACATCTGACCTGGGTTTGGTGGGAAGAAAGCCCTGCTAAGCCTTGCCTGTCTCTCATCCCCACAGAGATTACAGCCTGGACTACCTGCCCTTCCGCCTATGGGTGGGCATCTGGGTAGCTACCTTTTGCCTGGTGCTGGTGGCCACAGAGGCCAGCGTGCTGGTGCGCTACTTCACCCGCTTCACTGAGGAAGGTTTCTGTGCCCTCATCAGCCTCATCTTCATTTATGATGCTGTGGGCAAAATGCTGAACTTGGCCCATACCTATCCTATCCAGAAGGCTGGATCCTCTGCCTATGGGTGCCTCTGCCAATACCCAGGCCCAGGAGGTGGGTAAGGGAAACAGGGACCTTGGCCAGGTGAAGAAGGATGTAGGGAAGGGGAGGGGTTGCACCCTTACTGTCCTTCCTGATTAAGTTCAGCAAAATGCTGCGTACTTACTCACCTAATAACTGGCAGTACCATTTCCACTCTGTTCTGAATCAGTTGAGATAAGACAACAGAAGGCCCAATGTCATCTTCCTTTCTGACAACACTGATAGAGGAACATACATGGGTTATATCTATGGGTGAATGGGCTTCCTAATGATGAAGCCAAAATTTGATTGACTTACCCACCAGTCATGGAAGCATGGATAGTCAAGTTGAGACTATCTTGCCCCATAGGAGCACCGCTAAACACATTCGTCAAGCAGGCAACTTTTACTTGAGAGAGGGGAGAGAAAGGGGCAGGGCCAGGTATGCTCAGCGTCATCTCCGGAAATCACCAATCAAATAAATCACTGGTCTTCTTGGTGAAAGTGGCCGGCCAGGTGGAGAGAAGCTTGGAGTATTACACTTGCATATATCCTTCCACATGGAAGGCAACACCACACTGGTAAGAAGTGGCCTCTCTACATGTTCTTCTATCAGTGCTAGGCATGAATAAGACCAGTTCCAGCCCTGGTGGAAACACACAGATTTGTATACTCCTCCATTCAGCCAACATTTGCTGAGCATCTGCTGTGGCCAGGTCCTGTGCTTGGTACCAGGGATGCAGATGGGAAAAGAACTTGAGAGGACAAGGGCATGAGACAATGTCCTGAGAAGTACACACTTGGTAATGATGGAGTCAGCAGACAGATGAGTCGAAATTAAGAACTCTGGTTCAGGTGGACCCATCAGATTAGAATTTTATGGAGCTGGAGAAGGTTCCCAGGGGAGGGAACATACACCTGAATTATTCTCTGCTTCCCAGGAAATGAGTCTCAATGGACAAGGACAAGGCCAAAAGACAGAGATGACATCTTAAGCATGGTGAGGGGCTGCTCCTGGAGGTTCTAGGAAGGAAAGGGTGGAGCCCAAGGCAGTCAGTGGTTCCTAGCTCTTCCTACCCATAGGCTAAGGAAATTTTCATAGGTCTGTGAGGCTTAGCCATTTCCTACAGCTGGGAACTTCCCATCCTGGACCCTTGGAATCTCTGTGGGTCCCTCCACCCTTGAGATGGGACCAAGAGAGCAGGACATTTACTCTGTTGCCTATAACCCATCCCTGACCCTCCTCTGTACAGGACCTAGGCCTGATCAATGCATCCTTGCTGCCGCCACCTGAGTGCACACGGCAGGGAGGCCACCCTCGTGGCCCTGGCTGTCATACAGTCCCAGATATTGCCTTCTTCTCCCTCCTCCTCTTCCTTACTTCCTTCTTCTTTGCTATGGCCCTCAAGTGTATAAAGACCAGCCGCTTCTTACCCTCTGTGGTGAGTGTCACCTTTCTGTGGGAGAGGCCTGACTCTAGGCTTTGGGTCCTATCTGTGAAAGGGAAGTGGTATGGAAAAAGGGGGATGGCAGGCCTGGACCTGACTGAGTGTCCACTGTGTGCCAGGTACGCAGAGGGCTCAGTGACTTCTCCTCAGTCCTGGCCATCCTGCTGGGCTGTGGCCTTGATGCTTTCCTGGGCCTAGCCACACCAAAGCTCATGGTGCCCAGAGAGTTCAAGGTGAGAGCAAGGGAAGAAGGTTGGGGGACCAGCGGGGAAAGCAGGGCCAGCAGACTATGGGGAAGGAAAATGCATAAATCCCACACTTCTCTTAGCTAAGCTTTTTTCTTCACTCATAAGCTAGAGATAGTAATAATAATGGCCTCACAGGGTTGCTGTGAGGATTAAATGAGCTATTGCAGCAGACATGTGAGTACAGAGAATGCATAGTAGCTATTATTACAGGGTATGGGTTAAGAGAATGGGTTCTGGTCAGCCAGCTCTGGGTTCTGGTTCCAGTTCTTCCACTTCCCAGCTATGCATTAGGCAAGTTAATGCACATTTCTGAGCTCAATTTCTTCATCTATAAAATGGAAATAATAAAATGACAATAGTCGCTACCCTATAGATTGTTCTGAGGTTTACAGAAGATCATAGTGGAAAGCACTCACCACGTGCTTAGCATATACCAAATCCTCAATAAATGTTAGATATTGTTGTTATGGGTTCGCCCTACCCTTGGCATGGCCCTGCCCACCCCACTACTCCTCACTCTCTTCTTCACACCCCTTATTGTCTGCTCTGATCCAGGAAAGCTGGAACTCCCTTTCCAGGGCATGACAGTGTGCAGGACAAAGCTTAGCACTGACTTCTAGACTTTGTCTGTGCATTTGGAGATCGCCTCTCCAAATTCCCCCAAGACAGGAGAGCGGGGGCACTCCAACTAGGGCAGCAACTAGGGCCTCTTCTCCCACACATATGCTTGTAATCAGAGTTGACGCTGACACACCCAGCCCTGTCCCTGCCCCAGATCAAGGCAGGTCTGAGCCTAAGTTGCCCCACCCTGGAGAGGGGGAGAGAGATCTCTAAGGAGTATATCAAGAAGTGTATGCAGGCCACATCTGCTACCTCCTTCTCTTCCAGGGAGGGAGGGACCCTGAACCAAAGTCCAGAGCCCCTGGTTCCAGCCCGACCTCAGGGCTGGTTTCCTTCATTCTGCTGTCTTTTAAGGCACTAGGATGCTTTGAACCACCTGTGCACACATACCTCACTAGCATCTAATGTCTTGGGGTGGGGGCAGATAGTAGAAGAATGCCAAGGTTGAGATGTGCAGGTGAGATGCTCTTGGGAGACCCTCTCCAACCTGTCCATGAAATGCCCTCCCCCAGCCCACACTCCCTGGGCGTGGCTGGCTGGTGTCACCTTTTGGAGCCAACCGCTGGTGGTGGAGTGTGGCAGCAGCCCTGCCTGCCCTGCTGCTGTCTATCCTCATCTTCATGGACCAGCAGATCACAGCAGTCATCCTCAACCGCGTAGAATATAGACTGAAGGTAAGGCCCTAGACCAAGGAACAGAAGCTCTAGGGGTGCGTCTAGGCTCCCCATCCCCTACCTCAGAGGACAGAGGGCCCAGGCCTGGGCTAGCTTCATCCTCATTGCCTCTACCACTACCTGCAGAAGGGAGCTGGCTTCCACCTGGACCTCTTCTGTGTGGCTATGCTGATGTTACTCACATCAGTGCTTGGACTGCCTTGGTATGTCTCAGCCACTGTCATCTCCCTGGCTCACATGGACAGTCTTCGGAGAGAGAGCAGAGCCTGTGCTCCCGGGGAGCTCCCCAACTTCCTGGGTATCAGGTGAGGGTAGTATTTAGGAAGCAGAGTAAGAGGTGGGTAGCAAGGTAGGGCAATGGGGAACATGACAGAGTTATTTGGGCAGCTTAAATTCTAAGCTTGTGTCCCACAAGCACTGCAGTGGCAGAATGAGTGTGTTCTGGGCCCTGAGATGGGTGAGTCAGATATTCCCCTCTCTTCCCTCAGCCATGGGGATGGGGAGGGGCCTCAAGAGGAGCATCATCCATGCAAAGCTAGAGGCAGCCAGGGCTGAAGTGGAGGGTCAGGTGCCACCTAAGAATCCTCACTCAATGTAGAAGTTACAAAGGAATCCATCCTAAAAGCAATTTTGGAACTGTTGGAAACAGTCTAAGTGTCTAAAGTATATGAAATCAACTTTATAAATTGTGAAATGTAAATCTTTATGGCAGTGTAAAAATTGCTAATTTTCCATCAAAATAAAAATGAGGAGAAATTATGAACTTGAATTGATGGAGAGGTCTGGGATTCTCACCTTGAAGTGCTCTGCCCCTTCCTCTCCACCAATTTTTCACATCAAGTTAAGGGCCCATCCCTCCAGGTGACCTACTGGGGTATTCCTCTAGTTTCCTCTTGCTGCCAGGGTCCATACTGGTGTTCAGCCAGGATCTCCAGTCTGTGTACCCCAGGGGCTCTCCCTCTCCCAGACCCCAGCTAACTCCTCCCTCTTCCTACAGGGAGCAGAGGCTGACAGGCCTGGTGGTGTTCATCCTTACAGGAGTCTCCATCTTCCTAGCACCTGTGCTCAAGGTACCTTTGTTAGACAAGCCAGGATCAGGGTCAGTGCCGTAATAATAGGAAGCACAGCAAGAACTGACACTAGTTGAACACTTACAGTGTGCCAGGCGCTCTATTAAGTTTTCTCCATATGTGGTCTCATTTAATCCTCACATTAATCCTGAGAGGAATATGTATTTTACAAATGAGGCAGCTGAAGGTTAAAGAGGCAAAGTAACTGAGAACCCAAACTCTTATCCAGTGGGCTTTCTACCCAGAGGAGCAAGGTGTGAGTGTGCCACCACCATCCCCTAGGGTCTAAGTGCTATCCTTGCTCTAGCCTCCCAACAAACCTGAGACTAAGAGTATGATCAGGCCAGGTGTGGTGGCTCATACCTGTAATCCCAGCACTTTGGGAGGCTAAGGTGGGAGAATCACTTGAGTGCAGGAGTTTGAGAGTGGGCAACATAAGGAGACCCTGACTCTATAAAAACTAAAAAAAGGGCTGGGCATGGTGGCCCACGCCTGTAATCCAAGCACTTTGGAGGCCAAGGTGGGTGGATCACCTGAGGTTGGGAGTTCAAAACCAGCCTGACCAACATGGTGAAACCCCGTCTTAAAAACAAACAAACAAACAAACAAAAAACTAAAAAAAGTTGCTGGGCATGGTGGTGCATGCCTGAGGTAGAAGGATCACTTGAGCCCAGGAGTTTGAGAGCGCAGTGAGTGGTGATCACTGGATGACAAGAGCAAAACTGTCTGAAAAAAAAAAAAAAAAAAAGGTGTGGCTCTAGTACCCCAGAAAAACTTTGGGGCAAAAAGCCTTCACTTCTCCTTCACCAGAGGTATATAGAATATGTGCCATATGCAAGACTGCTAGGCACCTGGAAGAAGTGGGGCTTAGGGGAATATTAAAAAGAAACATGGAACCAAGCCCCTACCAGCAACATACACACAAGGAAAAATTAAGTAACAAGTAATAGCAGAAAGGCTCAATGAGCCAAAATAGCAAAGCAGTCAAGGAGGGTGTGAAGAATGTCAGACAAGAGTCACTGGCAGGACGACAAAAGGTTAGGCAAGGGAAAGGTCATGAAAGCTGGGTGACAGTGGAGTAGGGAAAGAGCCAGATGAACCGGATCAGCCACTTACTAACTGGGTGACTCTCATTCATAGACATTTAGAGCATAAACCATATGCCAGGCCAGGTGCGGTGGCTCACACCTGTAATCCCAGCACTTTGGGAGGCCGAGCTAGGCGGATTGCTTGAGCTCAGGAGTTTGAGACCAGCTTGTGCAACATGGTCAAACTCTGTCTCTACAAAAAATACAAAAATTAGCTGGGCGTGGTGGTGTGCACCTGTGGTCCCAGCTACTTGGGAGGCTAAGGTGGGAGCATTACTTGAGCCCAGGTGGTCTAGGCTGCAATAAGCCATGTTTGTGACACTACTCCAGCCTGGACAACAGAGTGAGATCCTGTCTCAAAAAGCAAAAAACAAAAATAAAACAAACACACACACAAAAAAAAACAAACAAAAACCCATATGCTAAGCACTGTTCTAGGTACTGGGGATACAATGGTGGTCAAAAGAGATCATTTTTCCAACCTTGCAATATGGTGAAAGGAGAAAGATTTTTAAAAATTAAAACAAGGGGCCGGCCATGGTGGCTCATGCCTGTAATCCCAGCACTTTGGGAGGCCAAGGCGGATATATCACCTGAGGTCAGGAGTTTGAGACCAGCCTGGCCAACATGGCAAAACCTCGTCTCTACTAAAAATATAAAAGTTAGCTGGACATGGTGGCAAGCGCCTATAATCCCAGCTACTTGGGAGGCTGAGGCATGAGAATTGCTTGAACCTGGTGGGTGGAGGTTGCAGTGTTGTGAAATCACGCCACTTCACTCCAGCATGGGTGAAAGAGTGAAACTCTGTCTCAAAAAATAAAATAAAATAAAAATAAAACAATAGGATAACTTTAGATAGTGATCACTTCTATGAAAAATAAAAGAGGATAAGATGATTAAGAGTGCCAGGGGCTACTTAAGATTGGGCCTGAAGTCAAAAAGTCAGTGAAGACCCTTGGGGGTATCATGAGATGAGCCATGAGTAGTAAGAAGAAACTGGTCATGAGAAAGTCTGGGGGAAGAGCCTTTTAGGTGGAGGGAACAGCAAAACAAAAGGCTTTGCAAGGCGTAGGAACAAACTTGGGCTTGTTGAGGGAAGGAAAGTATAGTATAGTAGGAGCATAAAGAACAGAGGGAAATGTGATAGATAAGATTGGAGTGGTAGGCCAGGTAATGGACAAAGTTACTTAGTCCCTCTGAAATTCAATTTCCCCATCTGTAAAATGAAGGCAATAATAACACTTACTTCATCTGATTGATCTGAGGATTCAATAAGATTAGGTATGCAAAGTGTGAAAGGAAAGGCAAGACCTGGGCAGACCTGGATGCTGGATGCTAGGGGCATCTAGGCATCTAGGGCATCTAGGCATCCTGGGGCATCTGGGAGGTTGGCAGAGGTAAACTTTGCCAATTCTCTGCTTCTTTCTACCAGTTTATCCCAATGCCTGTGCTCTATGGCATCTTCCTGTACATGGGGGTGGCAGCACTTAGCAGCATTCAGGTGAGCCCATTAAAATCACCTAGCCAAAAAAAAAAAAAATTACTTAGCAACCCCATTCCTTTTTTCTTTTATGCTGGAATCTCCTGCCTACACTTGCCAATTCCCTTCTTATCCTCTTTCTCCTGTGGGCTCAGGGACTCGGCTGCCATGTTTCTACCCCTGCTCCCTGTGCTGGGCTAAGATAGCTATCAGTGACACCCTCCTGTCAGGCTACCTGAGTGCCTTGCTTTCTTCTTCCTCTTGTTCCCCTAGTTCACTAAGAGAGTAAAGCTGTTGTTGATGCCAGCAAAACACCAGCCAGACCTGCTACTCTTACGGCATGTGCCTCTGACCAGGGTCCACCTCTTCACAGCCATCCAACTTGCCTGTCTGGGGCTGCTTTGGATAATCAAGTCCACCCCTGCAGCCATCATCTTCCCCCTCATGGTAACCTGAGGCAGGGTTGAACTGTGTCCTAGAGGGTCATGGGGGACTTTGAGTCTGGAAGGGTGGCCAAGGCCTCCACAAGAGGAAGAATCTCCCCTCTCACTCGCTGTGGCTCTCCCTGGTTGGGAATACTAAGACAAAGTAAAAGATGGCAGAATGATACCTAGGTTTGGGCTAGTCCTGAGACACCTGAGTCACCCCTTTTCCCAACCTCTTTGGAGTGATCAGCCACAGGTAGGAATATAAAACCCAGAAGAAATCTGAGGTCTTGGGAGAGGAAATCATGACACTTTTGTTACTCAGTGAGGTGATAACACAGGTGGCTTCTAGCCTTGTTCTTACTGAGGAAGTTAAGAATCATAGGCTTTGCAGTAGAACCAATCTGCTTACTACATCCCAGACGTGTGACCTCTGGGAAGTAACTAATCACTCGGGGCCTCAGTTTCCTTCTCTGTACAATGGGAATAATTATTCTATCTACCTCATAGGAATGTGTTAGCATTCAGTGAAACTGATACACAATGCCTAGCACACAGGAAATGCTCGATACATGTTACTATTGTTAATGTTCCTATTGCTGTTGCTGACAGGCCTGGGCTGTGTTTCTATTCCTGCAGTTGTTGGGCCTTGTGGGGGTCCGAAAGGCCCTGGAGAGGGTCTTCTCACCACAGGAACTCCTCTGGCTGGATGAGCTGATGCCAGAGGAGGAAAGAAGCATCCCTGAGAAGGGGCTGGAGTCAGAGCACTCGTTCAGTGGAAATGACAGTGAAGATGTGAGCTCTGGACTGGGTCCTCTCGAGGGAATGTGGCAGGGCTTAGGAGAGTGTTCTTGTCCAGGAGCTGTCCCTAAATAATATCTCCATTGAGCCTGCAGATCTGATCAACAGTCACTTCCCTTAGCTGTATATGGACATAGGCAAACTGAAGGGGTGAGGGAAATCTTTCTCCATAGGACACGGGCCCTCGATATGGGTGGAAAGGGCTGAGGCTTCAGCTCAAGTGGGCTGTCTTTCTCAACTCTGATCTTTGTCTCACTGTGGGTTTATATGCGGTCAGTGGGTCCCTTCCTCTATGTTGTCTCTCATCTGTTTTTCTGTTTCTCCTCAATCCGTCTTGGGGTCTGTCTTCCACAGTCAGAGCTGATGTATCGGCCAAAGGCTCCAGAAATCAACATTTCTGTGAATTAGCTGGAGTAGGAGTCTGGGAGTGGAGACCCCAGGAAACAGCATGAGGTGAGGGTGTGAGTGAAGTGCTGCTGATGTTGAGGATCGGAGCTGTGGGCTCAGACCTTGGAACTCTCCGGTGTGTTGACAAGCCCTGTTTTCTCCTTACTCCAGTCCCTTAGGAATCCTAGATTCGGAGTGCTGGAGTGTAGAAGGGTCTTTTCCTAGCGAAGAATAACTGGCAAGGGTGCCTGGGCTTAGCTACCTGTGGTTCTGAAGTTTGGTCAGTAGAGGGAGCTCAAACTCACACTAAAAGGGAAGTGGAGATGGGTGTTGGTGGGGAGTGGGTGGTGCCATAGCAAAAGAAATGGGAAGGAGCTGGAAGGAGAGGAAGGGAGAAAGCCTGGTGCTCCTTTCCCTTGCCTGGAAGGCTCCTCCCTTAGGCTGCTGAGAACCATTCTCTAGACATGTGGAGCCAATTGTCCTCTCTGCCATTCCTTCATTTTATTCACCCATATATCAAGCATTTTCTGAGGACCTATCATGCATATCTTGGTACTAGAGATACAGTAGTAAGACAGTCATGATCCCTTGCCTCAGGAAGCTTAAATCCCAGTGGGAAAGTAGACAAATAAATAGACGACTGTTAGAATGGGATAGTTCTGATAAAGGAAGAACAGGCCATGGGAGCAGGGCTTCTAACCTCTTCTTGGAGAACAGTAAGGTGGAGTGGTAAGAGTTGGTGAAGGTGGGGTGGTGGTGGCTGGCTGGGTGGTGGGAGTTCCACTTCTAAGAGGAAATTGTCCATAATTTGAAATTCAAAGAAGGAATAGAAGCTAGCCAGGTAACTGGGCACAGTGGCACACAATTGCAGTCCCAGCTACTAGGGAGGCTGAGCCAAGGGGATTCTTTGAGTCCAGGAGTTCAAGCTGTAGTGTGCAATGATCATGCCTGTGAATAGCCACTGCACTCCAGCCTGGGCAACATAGTAAGATCCTGTCTCTAATTTTTTTTTTTTTAAAAGGAGCAAGCCAGAACAAGATGAAGGGGAAATATTCTAAGCGGAGGCCACAGCATGTACAAAAGCCTGGAACTGGTTGCCCTTAATAAGCTGAACTCTCTTTTGGGGCTGGATACAGTGGCTCATGCCTGTAATCCCAGCACCTTGGGAGGCGGATGTGGGCAGATTATCCAAGGTCAGGAGTTTGAGACCAGCCTGCCCAACATAGTGAAACCCCGTTTCTACTAAAAATACAAAAATTAGCTGGGCATGGTGGTGCATGTCTGTAAGAGGCTGAGGCAGGAGAATCTCTTGAACTGGGGAGGCAGAGATGTGGAGGTTGCAGTGAGCCAAAATTGCACCACTGCACTCCAGCCTGGGTGACAGAGAAACTCCGTCTCAAAACAAAAACAAAACCAAAAACAAGGCCGGGCATGGTGGCTCACGCCTGTAATCCCAGCACTTTGGGAGGCCGAGGTGGGGGGATCATGAGGTCAGGAGATAGAGACAATCCTACCTAACACGGTGAAACACTGTCTCTACTAAAAATACAAAAAATTAGGAGGTCATGGTGGCATGCGCCTGTAGTCCCAGCCATTCAGGAGGCTGAGGCCAGAGAATTGTTTGAACCCAGGAGGTGGAGGTTGCAGTGAGCTGAGATTGTGCCACTGCACTCCAACCTCGGCCACAGAGTGAGACTCTGTCTCAAAACAACAACAACAACAACAACAACAACAACAACAAAAACAAACTCTCTTTTGGGCCATAGAACACCCTCCTCTTCATGCTTCTCCAAGCCCAAGAGCCTAAGGGCCTTTGACACTAAGAGCAATGGGAAATTTGGGGGACTGGAGAGAGAAAGGGGGATTCACTGGCTGGCCCCAAACAAGATTTCCTGGGCTTTCCTTATCTCTTATCACTCTTTTTGCTCTGTTCTTTCAGTAGTATGTCCCATGAGCACTTGTTTTGGCCTCACCATGTCTTCTCTCAGTTCACAGGAGCTTACTCACGAAGTCAGGACATTGCTGGCCTTTGGTTTAACTTCCAGATGCTCAGTTGGTTTGGGGCAGGACTGAAGGGCAGCTGCCAAGACCTCAGTTACCTCCTGACCTGAGGGTGGAGAGTGGCAGGAAGCAAGCCTGTTTGCTGTGCGCTTAGGAAAGGCTGGTGAGCCAGAAGGACTGATCAGGCCCTATACACTCTTCACTCATTAAAAGGTCCTGAGCCACGAAATGCTTCCCATTTTGAACTTTCTGTCCTCACAGATTCTCTTTTACAGAATTTAAGGGCTATCAGGGAACTCTTTTCAGCTTGCAAACAGAAAACGACAGTCTTTCCAGAATAATTATTCTTCTGTTTGAAATTGTTTTTTACTGGGAGGCTGAGGTGGGAGTATTGCTTGAGCCCAGGAGTTGGAGAGCAGCCTGAACAACATAGTGAAACCTCGTTTTCACACAAAAACAACAACAAAAAAAATTAGCTAGGTGTGGTGGTGCACACCTGTGGTCCCAGCTACTCAGGAAGCTGAGGCAGGAGGATCACTTGAGCCTGGAGGATTGCTTGAGCCCAGGAGGTTGAGGCTGCGGTGAGCCATGATAATGACACTGCACTCCAGACTTGGCAACAGAGCAAGAACCTGTCTCA
>NW_016107416.1:1399983-1404165 GCF_001604975.1 Cebus imitator
GGCCTCCCAAAGTGCTGGGATTACAAGCTTGAGCCACCGCGCCCGGCAAATTCTTTAATTTTCAGGCTGTTTATTTCTTCTTCGGCCATTTTTGGTGAATTGTATTTTTCTGGGAATCTATTCATTTTATCTAATTTTTCATATTTATTGACAAAAAGTTATTATAACTCTTACCTGCTTAATATCTGTATCACATTTAGTTATGGTTTTCTTATTTCTCTTTTTTTTTTTGATTCTTGGTTACTCTTGCAAGTTAGGCTATTAGTCTTTCTAAATAACTAACTTTTGGCTTTGTTTATCTTCTCTACTGAATGTTTCTTTACTTCATTAATTTCTGCTCTTATTTCCATCTTTCTATTTTATTTGTGTTTATTGTTGTTTTTCTAATTTCTTACCTCTTTATTTTGAGCCTTATTTGTTTCCTAACATAAACAATACTGCTATGAATTTCCTCCTAAGCACCACTTGTATCTTACAGGTTTTGATACATAATATTCTCATTACCATTTATTTCTTCTAAGTATTTTCTGATTTCTACTGATTTCTCCTTTGATCCACAAGTTGTTGAAAAGTACATTAAAAAATTTCCAAACATACTTTTTTCCTTTATCTTTTTGTAACTTATTTCTAAGTTAATTGCATTTAGACACTTGTGAGGCTAACTTTTCGGCCTGGAAGGTTGTTAATTTTTGTAATATTCCATGTATACTTGAAAATAATGCTTATTCTCCAATTTTCTATTTCTATTAGGCCAGCCTACTAATTGTGCTGTTCAGGATGTTCTATATATGGCATGACTTTATTTGGCCTGTTTGAACTCTCTAGTACTGGGAAAGGTATTTTAATAAATCTATTATGATAATGAATTTTTCATTATCTCTTGAAGATCTGTCAAGTTTTGCTTTTATGTACTTCTAAATGCTGTGTTATTGAGGTGCTTTCTAGTTTAGAATTGTTATATCTTCCTGGTTAATTGATCCTTTTATTATTTTGTAATAATTTTATTTTGTAGTGATTAGTAATTCGTTCTGCTTAAAACTTATTTTGTCTGCTAGAAATATAGTTTAATTAGCTTTCTTGTGGTTAGAATTTACCTATATTATATATTTATGTTCTTTGAATTTTAGTCTTTCTGTGTTCTTATATTTTACATGTATCTTTTGTGATCACCATGTGGTCAGATTTAGTTTTTTTGTATTTATTTTTATTTTAATTTACATAAAACAACTTTTAGAGGCAAGGTCTCACATCACCCAGGCTGGAGTATAGTGGCACGATCTTGGCTCACCGTGGCCTCAACCTCCTAGGCTGAAGAGATCTTCCTGCCTCAGTCTCCTGAGTAGCTAGGACTACAAGCACACACCTCCATCCCCTGCTTATTTTTATTTATTTATTTATTTTGAGACAGCATCTCACTCTGTCGCCCAAGCTGGAGTGCAATGGCGCCATCTCGGCTCACTGCAACCTCCGCCTCCCGGGCTCAAGAGATTCTCCCGCCTTAGCCTCCTAAGTAGCCAGGACTACAGGCGTGTGCCACCATGCCTGGCTAATATTTTGGTGTTTTAGTAGAGACGAGGTTTCACCGTATTGCCCAGGATGGTTTCAAACTCCTGAGTTCAGGCAATCCACCTGCCTCAGCTTCCCACAGTACTGATATTACAGGTGTGAGCCATCATGCCTGGCTGCCTTGCTTATTTTTATTTTTTAATTTTTATAGAAGGGTCCAGGGTCTCACTATGTTGCCCAGTCTGGTCTCAAACTCCTGGCCTCAAGTGATCCTCCTACCTTGGCCTCCCAAAGTGATGGGATTATAGGTGTGAACCACTGCACTGGCCCCAGAGTTTGTTTTTTGTTTTTTAAAATTAATTAATTAATTAATGTTTTTGAGACAGAGTTTCACTTTTGTTGCCCATGCTGGAGTGCAATGGTGAGATCTCAGCTCACTGCAACCTCTGCCTCCCGGGTTCATGCAATTCTCCTGCCTCAGCCTCCCAAGTAGATTATATTACAGGCATGTGCCACCACCACGACTGGCTAATTTTTTTTTTTTTTTTTTTGAGATACGGTCTCACCTGTTACCCAGCCTGGAGTGCAGTGGCACAAATATGGCTCACTGCAGCCCTGAACTCCTCAGCTCAAGTGATCCTCCCACCTCAGCCTCCTGAGTAGCTGGGAGAACAGGTACATGCTACTTTTTAAAAATTTTTGTAGATTTGGGGTCTCACTATGTTGCCCAGGCTGGTCACAACCACCTGGGCTCAAGCAATCCTCCTGCTTTGGCCTCTAAAAGTGCTGGGATTGCAGGTGCCAGCCACCATGCCTGGCAAGGGTTTTTTTTGTTTTTGTTTTTGGAACAGTTTAACTCTATCATCAGGCTGGAGTGCAGTGGAGCCATCTCGGCTCACAGCAACCTCCAACTCCCTGGTTCAAGTGATTGTCCTGCCTCAGCCTCCTGAGTAGTTGGGATTACAGGCATGCACCACTGTGCCCAGCTAATTTTTGTATTTTTAGTAGAGACAGGGTTTGACCATGTTGGCCAGGATGGTCTCAATCTCCTGACCTCATGATCTGCCCGCTCTGGCCTCCCAAAGTGCTGGGATTACAGGCATGAGCCACCACGCTTGGCCGGTTTTTTGTTTTTAAATGCAATTTGACAATCCATCCTTTAGCTAGAAAATTTAGTACATTTACATTTAGAGTAATTACTAATACATTTGATTTTGTTTTATTTGGTTTTTATTTCCTATTTTTCTGTTTCTCTTTTCTCCTTTTCTTACCTTGTTTTAGATGGATTAAGCTATTCTTTTCCTTTCTTTTTCTTTTCCACTTTCATCTCCCTACTTGCTTGGGATATGAGAAAAAGGGAGGTCAAAGATGACTCCAGTGTTTTGGGCCTCAGCAACAGGAAGAATGAAATTGTCATTGACTTGAGTTCATATTTGGATGTTATGATACCTTTATTTATTTATTTGTATTTTTAGTAGAGATGGGGTTTCACCATGTTGGCCAGGCTGGTCTCAAATTCCTGACCTCAAGCAATCCGCCAGCCTCGGCCTCCCAAAGTGTTGGGATTACAGGCATGAGCCACTGCGCCTGTCCATATGTTGCCTTTTAGACAATCAAGCAAAGATGTCAAATAGACTGCTGGACATGCAAATCTGAAGTACAGGAGGAAATCTGAGTGAGAGATAAAATTTATAATTTTATTAGAATACAATTATATTGAAAACACAGACTATATAAGATTGCCAAGGAAGTATAATCAGAGAAGAGATCCAAGGACCAAGTCTTAGAACACTTCACTGTTAAAAGGTTAGGAGGTAGAGGAGCAACCAGTAAACGAGAAGATTGAGGAGTGGCCAGTGACATGGAATCAAAACCAGAAGTTAAGAAAACGTTTCAAGGAAAGTTGTTTTTGGTTAGTTTGTCTTGGAGTCATTCTAACTCTTTACTTTTGTGTCATCTCATGATGAATCTTAAGTTAAAAATTATATTTAACTTTATAATTATAATTAATTATAATTATAATTAATTTAAAATTATAATTATATTTAGTTGGTTTTTGGGAAGATTGTTCAGAAATTATAATCCATACAATGTCAGAAATGGAAATCATGCCAACCATTTTTTAAATGTTACAAAGAAAAACCCTGGCTGAGCACAGTGCCTCATTCCTATAATCCCAGCATTTTGGGTAGCTGAGGAGGGAGGATCACTTGAGCCCTCAGGAGTTCAAGACCAGCCTGAGAAACATAGTGAGACCCTGTCTCTACAAAAAAAAACATAAAAAATTAGCTGGACATGGTAGCACATCCTGTAGTCCCAACTACTCAGAGCAGGGGTAAGCATGGGGTAAGGGATGCACTAAGGTGGGAGGATAACTTGAGCCCAGGAGTTTGAAGCTATAGTGAGCTGTGATTGCACCACTGCACTCCAGACTGAGTGACAGAGAGAGATCCTCTCTCAAAATAAAGTCTAACTTTAAATGATACTTTTTAAAAAATTACTTAAGAATTTCTCTTTTATCGCTTTTCAGCCTTTTCGCTAAGATCAAGTGAAGAATTTCTCTTTTTTTGAGGTGGAGTTTCACTCTTGTTGCCCAGGCTGTAATGCAGTGGCACGATCTCAGTTTACTGCAACCTCTGCCTCCCGGGTTCAAGTGATTATCCTGCCTCAGCCTCC
>NW_016107416.1:1404550-1412796 GCF_001604975.1 Cebus imitator
GCTGGGATTACAGGTGCACATCACCACACCCGGCTAATTTTTGTATTTTTAGTAGAGATGGGGTTTCAGCATGTTGGTCAGGCTGGTCTCAAACTCCTGATTTCGTGATCCACCCACTTTGGCCTCCCAAAGTGCTAGGATTATAGGCTTGAGCCACTGCGCTCGGCCAGACGTTTTTGAGAGCTAGGGTCTTTCTATGTTGCTCAGAATGGTTTCAAGCTCCTGGGCTCAAGCAGTCCCCATCTCGGCCTCCTAAAGTGCTATGATTATGGGATGAGGCACTGTGCCCAGCCAAATGATACTTTAGGCATGTATTTCTCTCAATCAGTAGAGACTTAGACTATCATGTTTGGGTTTTTCTTTCTTTCTATTTATTTACTGATTTTATTTAATTTATTTTTTGAGATAGGGTCTTGCTCTGTTGCCCAGACTGGAGTGCAGTGGTGTAATCATAGCTTACTGCAGCCTCGATCTCCCAGGCTCTAGCAATCCTCTTGTCTCAGCCTCCCAAGGCTGAGGGGCTACAGGGCTACAGGGACCAAAGGGTTACAGTGCAGCTGGGTCTGCAGGTGCACATCACCATGCCTGGTTAATTTTTTTAATTATTTGTAGAGAAGGGGTCTCGCTGCATTGCCCAGGATGGTCTTGAACTCCTGAACTCAAGCAATCCTCCCGCCTTGGCCTTCCAAAGTGCTGGGATTACAGGGATGAGCCATTGTGCCCAGCCTCAATTTAGACTTTGAAAATAAATGTATATTTTACTAATTTCAACAGCATCTACATGTTGTTGAAAACATCTTCATTTAAACTTATTTAAGCATTCAACAAACACTTTTTGAACATCAACATGTACTGTCAGATAGGTTTCTGATTTCATGAAGAAAGAAAAATCAAGATAATTTCAGATAATGACAAGTACTCTGAAGAAATTAAAATAGGATATGATAGAAAACATTACTTAAGATGGGTGTTCAGGGAAGACCTCTCTGAGGGGATTGCCGTTAAGCTAAGACTTGCGTCACAAGAAGTGAAAGCATCACCTGCCTACAGTCAAGGAGTGACACACATACACATAAATTTAAGTACACTACAGTTCCCAGATTAAGAACCACTGTCGACCAGGAGCAGTGACTCATGTCTGTAATCTCAGCACTATCGGAGGCCAAGGTGGGAGGACTGCTTGAACCCAGGAGTTTGAGACCAGCCTGGACAAGATGGTGAAACTCCATTTCTACAAAAATAATAAAAAATAAGCTAGGCATGGGGATGCATACCTCTAGTCTCCTTAGCTTGTTCAGTTAAGGTCACATAAGCCAAGATATTTTTTTCTTGGCTCTAAACCATAGGCTTGAGTTTTTGTCAGTAAAATAGGGCCAAGAGCCTGGGTTTTCAGTCTACGGTGCTGGAACGGTTAATTGATGCCCATAACATTCTTTAAGATCTTTAGATGAAAGACTTGGGGCTGTATATAGGATTAGCAAGGACTTGGGAGCTCTTCCCTTTCAAGCCCCAGGGAAAATGCCTTCATATCAGTAACCCAGGCCATTCCTCACCAGTCTGTAGCTATGGGACAATGGTTCTCAAACTTTTGCTAGCATTAAAATCAAAGGTTGTGGCCGGGTGAGGTGGCTCACACCTATAATCCAAGCACTTTGGAGGCCAAGGCGGGAGGATCACCTGAGGTCGGGAGTTCAAGACCAGCCTGACCAACATGGTGAAACCCCGTCTTTAAAAAAAAAAAAAAATCAAAGGTTGTGATGTGAATCCCCAGGCTCTCTGCCTGAGATTCTGATTCTCCCTGAAGTTCTGAATTCTTACCTTCTTAGTTCTGTATTCTTCTGTATCCTTGTTTGGTGTCTCATGCTTCCCAATACTCTAGATTTTCGTCTCTGAAAATGGATCTGAGGGTGTACTTGTCCATATATACTATTGTCAGAGACAGCTTTGGCTTTTTTTTTTCCCCTGAAGTCAATCCAGAGCAGAGATTGGGGAAGGCAGAAATATGTCTGTATCTACTTCTCAAATGTACATAAACATTCATTAGGAGGAGATTTTGGGATAATTATTTGAATGAAAGGAGGGAGGAACTGCTGATTGATTGGCACAAAATGAGAGAAGGCGAATACAAGGAAAGCAATTCTGGTTTGAGGGCCAAGTTCATTGCCTCTTTCCTCTCTTCCTGGTGCTGAATCCTACTAAAGGGCTATCCAGGAATTGATTGGTCTTTCATTCATTCATCCATTCAACAAATGCATATTAAATAACTATTATATGCCAGGTAGTAGGAATTCAGTGTTAACTAAGACTGGATCTCTGCTCTCCTGTATGTTTCTGTCTCCCCTATTAGAATGGAGACATTCTAGTAGAAAAATACATTTAAGCTGGGTGTAGTGGTACATGCCTATAGTCCCAGCTATGAGGGAGGGTGAGATGGAAGTATGGCTCAAGCCTAGGAGTTTGAGCCTGCAGTGAGCCATGATTAGACTGCTGCACTGTCTTCCAGCCTGGGCAACAGAGTGAGATGTCTCGATGAAAAAAAAAAAAAAAGAAAAGAAGTCAGCCTTGATAGAAGGAGGGAGGAAGTGGGGGTTGGAGGGGAACATTCTTGGCAAAGGGAATATGAGTTCAAAGGCCAACAGGCAGGAAAGACTTTGGAATGTTTGAGAAACTGAAAGAAGGACTATCTCACTAGAGTGGAGGAGTGATAGAAAGAATATTGCAGGATGAGGTTGGAGAGGGTGAGGATTAGGGTTTATAGATTACCATAATGAATGCCTTGGAAAAAGCAGTGTAGGCAAGGCAGCCTTGCCACTTGGGGTAAGAATGTAAGAGCCAACCCAGAATAGCCAAAACAACCTTGAAAATGAAGAACCAAGTTGGAGGACTTGCACTTTCTGATTTCAGAACTCACTACAAAGCTGTAATAAGACAGTGTGTGGTACTGTCATAAGGACAGACATATAGATAAGTAGAATTGACAGTCCAGAAACAAACCCTCACACTTATGGTCAATTAATTTTTGATAAGGTTACCAAGACAATTCGATGGTGAAAAAATAGTCTTTTTTCACTTTAATTTTTTGTTGTTGTTTTTTGAGATGGAGTCTCGCTCTGTTGCCCAGGCTGGAATGCAATGGCACAATCTTGGCTCACCACAACCTCTGCCTCCTGGGTCAAGTGATTCTCCTGTCTCAGCCTCCCGAGTAGTTGGGACTACAGGCGCACACCACTATGCCTGGCTAATTTTTGTAGTTTTTTAAAGCAGAGATGGGGTTTCACTATGTTGGCCACGCTGGTCTTGAACTCTTGACCTCGTGATCCACCTGCCTGCACCTCCTAAAGTGCGGGGATTACAGGTGTGAGCCACCGCGCTCGGCCTTTCTTTTTCCGTTCTTTTCTTTCTTTTCTTTTTTTTTTTTTTTTTTTTTTTTTTGAGATGGAGCCTCACTCTGTTGCCCAGGCTGGAGTGCAGTGGCATGATCTTGGCTCACTGCAACCTCTGCCTCCCAGGTTCAAGCAATCCTCCCACCTCAGCCTCCCAAGTAGCTGGGACTACAGGTGGGCACCACCACACTTGGCTAATTTTTGTATTTTTAGTAGAGACGGTTTCACTATGTTGGCCAGCCTAGTCTCGAACTCCTTACCTCAGGTGATCTGCCTGCCTCATGACCACCTCATGCCTCCGGGGATTACAGGCATGAGCCACCATGCCTGACTGAAAGAATAGTCTTTTTGATACATGGTGCTGAGAAAACTAGATATCCACACGCAAAAGAATGAAGCTGAACACCTACTTCACATCATACATAAAAATTAACTCAAAATGGATCCACAACCTAAATGTAAGAGCTAAAATATTTCTTAGAAGAAAACATAGGTATAAATCTTTATGACCTTGGATTTGGCAATGGTTTCTTAGATATGATACCAAAAGCACAAGCAACAAAAGGAAAAAAAAATAAAACGGACATCATCAAAATAAAAAACTATGCACCAAATGACATTGCCTAGAAAATGAAGAGACAATCCACAGAATAGGAGAAAATATTATTCCAAATATAAAACTGATAAGGGACCCAAGAGAATTGAAAACTTATGTCCACATAAAGACATACACAAGTGTTCATAGCAGCATTATTCATGATAGCCAGAAAGTGGAAATAACCCAAATGAGTCACTAACCCAAACTGATGAGTGGATAATGTGTTATATCCATACAGTGGAATATTATTTGGTCATAAAATGAAATGAAGCAACCATACATGCTACAATAAGAATAAACCTTGAAACCATCATTCTAAGTGAATGAAGCCAATTACAAAGGATCACATATTGTACGATTCCACTTATATGAAATATCCATAATAGGCAAATCTATAGTCATAAAATGAACTAGTGATTGCCTAGGGCTGGGGGCTAGAGATAATGGCTATGGAGTACAGGACTTCTTTTTAGGAGTGATGAAAGTGTTCTAAAGTAGATGTGATAAGCAAGGCATGGTGGCATGCACCTGTAGTCCCTGCTATTTAGGAGGCTGAGGCCAGGAGTTAGAGGCCACAGTGTGCTATGACCTTGTATGTGAACAGCCTCTGCACTCCAGCCTGAGCAACATAGCAAGATCCCATCTCTAAAAGTTAAAAAAAAAATAATAAGATGTGGTTACACAGCTCTGCATATAATAAAAGTTATTGACTTGAACACTTTGAGTGAATTCTGTGATATGTGAGTTATAGTTTAAGAAAGCTATTTAGGTGGCATGCAGTGGCTCATGCCTGTGATCCCAGAACTTTGGGAGGCCAAGGTAGGAGGATTGCTTAAGCCCAGGAATTTCATGCTGCAGTGAGCTATGGTTGCACCACTGCACTCCATCCTGGGCAATAGATCAAGACTCTGTCTCTAAAAAATACTAATAATAAAGAATAAAGCTGTTAAAAAATAAAAAGAATGGTAGGGGCCAGAGCCTATCAGCAAGGTTACAACAGGGATGTTGAAAACCTCTAGGGCCTCTAAAACCAAAGGAATTACCACTGCTGGGCAATAACTGGGGAATTTTCCAGTACCAATTCCAGGAATCTACTAGCTAAGTGAACCCAAGGGAAGAATCATGGCCTTGGGAGTTTTCTCTAGGTTGTTTTCAGAGACATGTTTGTTCACCTCCCATTAATATATCCATGTACAAAGGGGATAATGTGCAGTGATGCAAACTAGACCATGTTCCTTCACTAGATCCTCTGCTATTTTCTCTTTATGTATTTTTGAGACAGAGTCTTGCTGCGTCACCCAGGCTCGAGTGCAGTGGTAAGACCTCAGCTCACTGCAACCTCTGCTTCCTGGGTTCAAGTGATCCGCCCACCCTAGCCTCCCAAGTAGCTGGGACTACAGGCGACTGCAACCATGCTTGTTTAATTTTTATATCTTTTGTACAGATGGAGTTTTGCCATGTTGGCCAGGCTGGTCTCAAACTCCTGAGCTCAAGTAATCCGCCTGCCTCAGCCTCCCAAAGTGCTGGGATTATAGGTGTGAGCCACTGTGCCTGACTTTCTCTGCTATTTTCAATGACACTACATTTATTTCTGAGATGTTAGTTCCAACCTGGACATGTCTTCTGATTATTGATAACCATAGGATCACAGAGCTGAAAGGTAATCTCATTTTAAAAATACAGAAACTAAGGGTCTAGAGGAGAGAGGGGAGTTGCTTGCTAAAGACCATACCAGATCATCATAGCCAGAAGGTATGATGGCATAGAGAGGACTCAAATCATGGTGAAAAATGACATAGAGGGGAAACAAATCATGGTGAAGTGTCTTACTCCTAAATTCTCCATCCAAGTGACAACATTTTTAATCAATCAGTAATAGCCTATGGAAAGACAGGGCTCAGGCCACAGGGAGAGTATGGATGGTAGGAGAGAAAGGAATAGGTGTATGTGGAAGTGGAAGGGGAGGTAAATGGTAAAGTAGAGATTGTTACTATTGGAGTTTACATTTTTTTTTTCTTTATTTATTTCCATGTTGACTTATTCTAATTAACCATGTTGCACTGTGGCCTAGAGGAATTGGTTGGTTTTTAAAGGTCACTGAAAGGCTTTGGTCATTTCCCTGACTCACATCAGTTCCTGATATTGAGCCAGAGTGGACAGGCTGTGGTCCTAATAGCTTGTCCTAACCATCTAACTTCAAAGATTCTGAATAAACTCCTTATGGCTGGGAAGGTCCTTCAGTCCCACCTGCCCTATTCTAGTTTCTCTCTCTTTGCCCTGTGCATCCCCAAGTCCTACCTGGAGATGTAGAGAGGGAGGAAGAGGGAAACAAGTAAATTTTCCCCTTCACAGATTCACATCAGAAACATCCAGAGCACCGTACAAAGCTCTACCTCCAAGCTTTGACTGCTGGGCTAAAAAATGAGAGTTGGCTAAGTGGAAAATGATAGCAAACCTAGCAGAGTCTCCATACATCACCTCCTCCATTCTTCTGCCACCAGTAGAACTGCTATATAGTACTGCAGCAGCTCTGAAGTCTTTTGGTCTCAGAATTCCTTTATACCTTTTAAAATTACTAAATACCCAAAGAGCTCTTGTATATGTATGTGGGTTATATCTATCAATATTTACCGTGTCAGAAGTTAAAACTGGGAATTAAAAAATGTCTTCCGGCCGGGTGAGTTGGCTCACGTCTGTAATCCTAGCACTTTGGGAGGCTGAGGTGGGCAGATCACCTGAGCTCAGGAGTTAGGGTTTTTAGTAGAGACTGGGTTTCGCCATGTTGCGTAGGCTGATCTTGAACTCCTGGGCTCAAGTGATCCTCCAGCCATGGCCTCCCAAAGTGCAGGATTACAGGCATAAGCCACTGTGCCTGGCCCAATTTTAAAAAATTATTTGTAGAGACAGGGTCTTCTTATGTTGCCCAGGGTGGTCTGGAACTCCTGAGCACAAGCAGTCCTCCTGCTTAGCCTCCCAAAGTGGTAGGATTACAGGAATGAGTCACCGTACCTGGCCTATCATGTACTTTCTTTTTTTTGGTTTTTGTTTTTAAGACGGAGTCTCAAGCTGAGCTCAGTGGCTCACGCCTGTAATCCCAGCACTTTGGGAGTCTGAGGTGGGCAAATCACCTGAGGTCGGGAGTTCAAGATCAGCCTGACCAACATGGAGAAACCCTGTGTCTACTAAAAATACAAAATTAGCTGGGCATGGTGGTTCATGCCTGTAATCCTAGCTACTCCGGAGGCTGAGGCAGGAGAATCACTTAAACCCGGGAGGCGGAGGTTGTGGTGAGCTGAAATTGTGCCATTGCACTTCAGCCTGAGCAACAAGAGCAAAACTCCATCTCAAAAAAAAAAAAAAGGAGTCTTCTCTGTTACCCAAGCTGGAGTGCAGTGGTGTGATCTTGGCTCACTGCAACCTCTGCCTCCTGGGTTCAAGCAATCATCATGCCTTAGCCTCCTGAGTAGCTGGGACTACAGGTGCTTGCCACCATGCCTGTCTAATTTTTGTTACTTTTAATAGAGATGGGGTTTCACCATGTTGGCCAGTCTGGTCTTGAACTGCTGACCTCAAGTGATCCACCCACCTCGGCCTCCCAAAGTGTTGGGATTACAGGCGTGAGCCACCATGCCTGGTCTAATGTACTTTCAATGGATCTTTTACACCTGTATGATTTTGTAGCATCATGATTGGTCATTTGGAAAACACTGGTTCACTGAACTGTGCAGATCTTTCAAATATAGACACATTTTTATTATATAATATAAATAACACATTTATTAATACCATGATCTATCTCATCAACAAAGTCTTTAAAACTTTTAGGAAACTGTCAACCAGGAATATATACAATTTTCTAAGGTTCTTGGTTTTGCTCAAAGGTTTGAATTTTATCATTGGAAATAAATATTGTCAGGTGTTTTCCTTCAAGTGACAGGCTCCAGAGAATGTCTGCCAAATATCCACTCTGAATTACTAACATTTGCCTGTCAGTGCTATTTTCAAGTAATAATGGTGTTCCATGAAAGGAAAAAAGGTCAGTGCAGCTTGCAACCAAAATAACTGTGCTCCTTGAGATAACCAACGTACTTTTATATACAGCAGAAGTGCTCTGTGTATCCTTCTAATTTTCTCACATAGACTATTAAAAACACTTGTACTCAAGGGTCAAGTTTTAATAAAATAAATTTTTACTGCTTCATCAAGGATTCTTTTTTTTTTTTTTTTTTTTGAATGAGCTTATAATACATTTTTGTTTATAATTT
>NW_016107416.1:1412852-1414889 GCF_001604975.1 Cebus imitator
TTCAGGCAATTCTCCTGCCTCAGCCTCCTGAATAGCTGGGATTACAGGCACGCGCCACCATGCCCAGCTAATTTTTTGTATTTTTAGTAGAGACGGGGTTTCACCATGTTAACCAGGATGGTCTCGATCTCTTGACCTCGTGATCCACCCGCCTCGGCCTCCCAAAGTGCTGGGATTACAGGCTTGAGCCACCGCGCCCGGCCATCAAGGATTCTTAATAAAGCTGGCCTTTTCCCTGTTTTGAGTGCCCAGTGGGGAAGAATACATTTACTGCTAGTACAGTTTGATACCATTGCCTAATACTGTGCTGAGGTATCAGCAATTTTTGTGTGTGTTTTAGAAACAGGAACTCACCCTGTTGCCCAGGCTGGATTGTAGTGGTGAGATCATAGCTCACTGTAGCCTTAAAATCCTGGGCTCAAGCAATCCTCCTGCCTTGGCCTCTTGAGTAACAGGGACAACAGGCATTCACTGCCACACCCAGCAGTACCAGCAAATTTTTATCCTCCATTGCTTTTGTACATCAGTGCAAAGTCAATATAGTGAAAGATAATATATTAGAATTGTAATGAAAAGAGTTTTGACTTCATGGATTCCCCTGAAAAGGTCTTAAGGGCTGCAGAAATCTATAGACCATACTCTGAGAATTACAGCAATATGGCTGGGTGTGGTGGCTCACACCTATGGGTGGATCATCTGAGGTCAGGAGTTTGGAACCAGCTTGGCCAACATGATGAAACCCCGTTTCTATTAAAAACACAAAAGTTAGCCAGACATGGTGGCTCACACCTATAATCCCAGCACATTGAGAGGCTGAGGTGAGTGGATCACCTTAGGTTCAGAGTTCAAGACCAGCCTGGCCAACATGGTGAAACCTCATCTCCACTAAAAATACAAAATTAGCTGGGCGTGGTGGTGTGTACCTATAGTCCAAGCTACTTGGGAGGTTGAGGCAGAAGAATCGCTTGAACCCGGAGGCAGGGGTTGCAGTGAGCTGAGATCAAGCCACTGCACTCCAGACTGGGTGACAGAGTGAGACTCTGTCTCAAAATAAAATAAAATAAAATAAAATAAAATAAAAGTTAGCTGGGTGTAGTAGTGCATGCCTGTAATCCCAGCTAGTAGGGAAGCTGAGGCAAGAGAATCCCTTGAACCCAGGAGGTGGAAGCTACAGTGAGCTGACAGCCACTGCACTCTAGTCTCCAGTCTGGGTGATAAAGTTAGACTCCATCTGGTCAGGAGTGGGGAAAGGGGAGAATTGGCCAGGCATGGTGGCTCACACCTATAATCCCAGCACTTTGGGAGGCTGAGGCAAGTGGATTACTTGAGGTCAGGAGTTTGAGACCAACCTGGCCAATGTGGCGAAACCCCGTCTCTACTAAAAATACAAAAAAAAAAAAAAAAAAAAAAAAAAAAAAAAAAAAAAAAAAAAAAAAAAAAAGCCAGGCGTGATGACGCATACCTGTAATCCTAGCTATTCCAGAGGCTAAGGCAAGAGGAGAATCGCTTAAACCTGGGAATCAATCAGAGGCTGCAGTGAGCCAAGATTGCGCCATTGCACTCCAGCCTGGGCGTCACAGCAAGACTGTCTCAACAACAAAATTGTGGTAATATACCCATGCGTGTGTATGTTGAAGTGTAAGTAAAATATTTCCTCCCTAAGTTCACATTTTTCTGAGTTAAATGTAACTCCCTAGATTTCACCCAAAAAAGTACATTCTAAATTTTAAAAATTTTATTTTTCTTCTTAATTTGTTGGATAAACATATTAATAATAACAATAACAAATTTTAAAAACAAAAAAAATCTACCAACTCTCTAAAATTTGGTTTTAAGGTAATAACTGGGATGTTTTTGGAAAATAGTTGTTTGTTACAAAGGCTTTACATATTCATTGTAAACAAATTTAAACAATATATGCACAAATAAAATATTTCTACTGAAAAACTGAAATTGCAATTTTTTTCCCCACTTGGCAGTGTACCATGCAGAGTCAACCTTCTGATTTTCTTCATTCTTTTTTTTTTTTTTTTTTTT
>NW_016107416.1:1416023-1417577 GCF_001604975.1 Cebus imitator
TAATTCCAGTACTTTGTGAGGCCAAGGGGGGGGTGGATCACTTGAAGTCAGGAGTTCCAGACCAGACTGCCAAACATGGTGAAATCCCGACTCTACTAAAAATACAAAAATTAGCTGAGTGTGGTGGCACATGTCCCAGCTACTTGGGTGGCTGAGACAGGAGAATTGCTTGAACTCAGGAGATGGAGGTTGCAGTGAGCTGAGATCGTGCCACTGTACTCCAGCCTGGGTGAAAGAGACTCTGTCTTAAAAAAGTAAAATGAAGGCACCTCCAAACTTATTTCGCTAAAGATTGTATCAATTACACTACTGCTAATGGTATATAGAGTGCAACAGGGAACCTGTGAGAGTAATTGCTAGGCATGAAGATTACCAGGTTCCAAATAGTGGTCAACTAGTGCTTTGAAGGGTTTTAAAATATTTCTGAGCCCTTCAGTCACTCTCCAAGAATTCTAACATTCATTTGGAATCCCCAGTATACAGAAAAGTATTTCTGTTTTCTTTGGACTCTCTAGTATGGCTCAATCTTGATTAAAAATGTTGCCAGCTTATGGGCGGAGGCATTGGGACAGTTTAACCAAACTCCAGAGGCCACAGACAGGCCTGCCCATGTGTCCTACAAAACTCTGTAATGGTGAGGCAATTCTTTTTAACTGACGAACCTTTTGCATTGATGAAATCTCTGCTGGAGATGTCCAACTTTGGCTGTTTTTTTTTCCCCCTTGACACCAGTGTTGTCAATGCCAGGGTCTAAGAAGGGCTTCTAGGTGAAAAGTTTAAGAGCAGAGTCCTGACCGCTATATTTCTTAATAGCTTCCATGAGCTTATATTAGACTTATGTCTGGCCTAGACTTTCTACAGGTATCCCTTTGGGACCACAGCCACTTCCTTGGGAAAGAACACCTGGTAGGTGGCACTGTTACTTGCCCTGCAGGTGAATGCCATGCTGTGTCTCCTGATTTATGGGCCTGCCTTGATGAAAAAGGTATGTGGCAAACTGAGTTGAGTTCAAACACTCCACAAGAGTCTCCAAGATCAGCCTTCAGAGTGACTCAGTCCTCACTTGTGAGCCCAAATTGCTCTTTGAATTGGAGTCCTAGGTCTGCTCCTTCCTCATTGTGGTAAGCAAGGAAGTACTTCAGGTTCTCACAGGAAATATCAGAGGGTAATGGATGGGTTACATAAAATCACTTCAGAGATTTTATTGGGCAATACTGACCCTAAGGTTTACTCCTCAAGTTACTCCTCTATTAAAAAAGGATTGTGAGGCTGGGTGCAGCGGCTATCGCCTATAATCCTAGCACTTTGGGAGGCTGAGGCAGGTGGATCACCTTAGGTCAGGAGTTCCAGACCAGCCTGGCCAACATGGTGAAACCCCATCTCTACTAAAAATACAAAATTAGCTGGGTGTGGTGACACATGCCTGTAATCCCAGCTACTTGGAAGGCTGAGGCAGGAGAATTGCTTGAACTTGGGAGGCAGAGATTGCAGTGAGCCGAGATCACGCCATTGCACTCCAGCCTGGGCAGGAAGAGTGAAACTCTGTCTCAAAAA
>NW_016107416.1:1417602-1420329 GCF_001604975.1 Cebus imitator
AAAAAAAAAAAAAAAAAAGTAGAAGAAAAAGTGATTGTGAAAAACAAGAAGACCCTTCAAGGGTTCTTCTGACTCCAAAGTGCTGATTCACTAAATGCTAGGCCACCATAACCTATAAAATAAGTGGATTCTTGCTGCTGGGTTTGCTATCTAGCTGTTCTGTCATCAGGATAAGTGCCTAGACCATAAGGTGCAAAACTTTTACCAGTTCTGGGATCTTCTAAAGTCTGTGGCAAAAGGACATGGTACCAGCCAAGGAGAGCTTCTAGAGAAGGTGGGTGTGGCTGCCTAAGCTGTAGTAGTAAGAGGGCTTGTGAAAGAGGATGTTTGGGGTCACAAGCTTCAGGTTTACCAAGTGTGGGAAATGAGAAGCAGAGGGTTCACTGTAATGCACACAGTAGAGTTCTGGATTTCTTGAAGTAATCTATTGATTGTTGGTTCTTAGCTTATTCTTGTCAAAGAGCTTGTACAACTGTAGACCAGGGCATCTGGGCTAAACTACACACTTGCTGGTATTTATTTCTCAGTGTGATTCTTGGCTTTTCCTTTTAATTAGTACTGAGGTGTGAAAGCTCACAGAATTGCTGCGAGAATTCATATTTTCAGTACCAACAATACACAAAAATATTTAAGAATGCACCTGGGGGAAGAGCGGATTAATCTTCCTTGCCATCAATATGACAATTTTGCAGAGAGATGTTTAACTTTTGCAAAAAGCAAAGCTACAGCATGATGTCTTTTAAGAATTTGGGCCAGGTATGGCGGCTCACACCAATAATCCCAGCACTTTGGGAGGCCAAGGCAGGTGGATTGCTGGAGCCCAGGAGTTTGCGACCAGCCTGCGTAACATGGCAAGAACTCTGTCTCTACAAAAAAGACAAAAAGCAAAACAAAACAAAACAAAAATTAGCTAGGCATGGTGGTGTGCATGCCTGTTCTTCCAGCTACTTGGGAGGTTGAGGTGGGAGGATGGCTTGAGGTCGGGAGGCTGAGGCTGTAGTGATATTACACCACTGCACTCCAGCCTGGGTAACAGAGCAAAACCCTGTCTCGAAGAAAAAAAAAAAAAAGGTTCCAGTTACAGAGTTACAGTAAATATACCTGTGTTTCTGTCCAGTTGAAGGTTTAAAGGTTTCTGGCTGACTCAGCAAGTAATGTTCTACCTAGGCTAAGTTCTTCTCATTGCTGCCTGAAACCAAACACATAGGGTAAATCCATCATGTTTAGCTTTGCTGTTGTTTGGGTTTTTTGTTTTTTTTTTGAGATGGAGTCTTACTCTGTTGCCCAGGCTGGAGTGCAGTGGCATGATCTTGGTTCACTGCAACCTCTGCCTCCCAGGTTCAAGGGATTCTCCTGCCTCAGCCTCAAAAGTAGCTGGGATTACAGCACCCCACAACCATGCCTGGCTAAGTTTCGTATTATTATTATTATTATTATTTTAGTAGAGACTGGGTTTCACTATGTTGGCCAGGCTGGTTTTGAACTCCTGACCTCAAATGATTCACCTGTCTCAGCTTTGCAAAGTGCTGGGATTATAGGCATGAGCCATTATGCCTGGCCTAAGACAAGTTTAGCTTTGAATAAACTTTCAAACTTTCTTCCAAAGTCGCTATACTGTTTTGCATTCTCACCAGCAATGAATGAGTTCTTGCTGCTCTGCCTTCTTGCCAGTAATTGGTATTGCCACTTATTTGGATTTAAGCCATTCCAATAGGTGGAAATAAAATTTTAAAGAAAGGATCTTGATGCATAATGTCACATTTTATCTTCAGAAAGTTTGTAAAAATCTGGAGTAATTTTTGTTCCTATACTCTTTTGTTTCTCACATTTAATCAGGTGCGAAGGTTATACTGACTCTTTTTGTTGTTGTTGTCGAGACAAAGTCTCACTCCGGGCTGGCGAGTAGTGGTATGATCATAGTTCACTGCAGCCTTGACCTCCTGGGCTCAAGCAATCCTCCCTCCTCACCTCCTAAGTAGCTGGGACTACAGGTACACACCTCCATGCTTGGCTATTTTTTTTTTTTTTTTGGTAGAGATAGGGAGTCTTGCACTGTTTACTAGGCTGGTCTCAAACTCCTGGGCTCAAGTGATCCTCCTGCCTTGTTCCCCCAAAGTGCTGGGATTACAGGTATGAGCCACTGTACCTGGCCTTCATGATGATTACACTTATTGACAGCTTCTTTGTCTCCATTCTGACAGCCACTTCCCTAATCCAGGTCTTCATTATCTCACACCTGGGCAAATAGCTGCAGCAAGACTGCTTGTTTCCTACATGCCAGTATCTCCTTGTTCTAACCCAATTTACACAATTCAGGTAAAACAAAAAAAGTTTGTAATCTTCCTTTAACAATTTTTATCTTGATAACTTTGCTTTTCAATAACTATGGTGGGTGGTCTATTGAACCAAATTTATGTATTTATTTTCAGTTTTGTAGAGATGGGGGTCTTGTTATTTTGCCCAGGCTGGTCTCAAAGTTTTGCAGTCAAGCAGTCCTCTGTGTTGGCCTCTCAAAGTGCTGGGATTACAAGTGTGAGCCACTGCTCCTGGCCTGAGAAGAATATTTAAAAACCTAGTAACATGGTTTGTATATGAGAGGGGGTCTAGGTATTTAGTGGGCAAAGTAAAAAGATCTTTTTCCTCATTTTATATTCATTTTATTCTTTTTTTCCATACGCCTGCTGTGTCAAATTGTTTTGTCCTGAACCATGTGAATTAACTATTCTT
>NW_016107416.1:1420394-1436625 GCF_001604975.1 Cebus imitator
TTTTTGAGACACAGTCTCACTCTGTTGCCTAGGCTGGAGTGCAGTGGCATGATCTCTGCTGACTGCAAACTCCATCTCCTGGGCTCAAGCAATTCTCCTGCCTTAGCCTTCTGGGTAGCTGGGATTACAGGCACCCACCACCATATCTGGCTAATTTTTGCAAACCATTAGATTTTTTAGAGTGAAATTATGTGGTCTAAGAAACTAACAATATAGTTGGAGAAACCAGAAGACAAGTTTTAAATGTTTCCAACTCTTATAAGGGAGGAAGATATATTTGATGGTAGTCAGGGATAACTTCACCTAGGGTGCTGATTAGCAGATTTATGAGAAGGATATAATGGCTGAAGCATGTTTACCTCATTGATGAATTTCCTCTGCCTCGGAGGGTGCTAAAAATCAATGTGATACAGTGGGAAGAGTGTGGGTTTTGGGATCAAGCAGCAATAAATTCAAATCCCAGCTTTTCTATATACTGGCCTTATAACCTTGGGCAAGTTATTTAATAATTTTCAAGTTTCAACTTCCTCATCTATAAAATGGGTAAAATCTGAATAGGATCATTATAAAGGTTAAATGACCTCCAAGCGCAACAAATATGTTGGTTTACTTCTTTCCTTGTATAGATGGGCTGAACTGAGATGGACTGGCATATAAAAATTAAATGTCTTGAGAAAATGCAGGTTGCATGTGAAAGAACTTCATGTAGCTAACGTCCCTGTGTCTATAATTTAGTTTGTTAGTCTTATGGGATTTGAAGCCTCTTATTATCTCAGAAGTTTTAGAAAACCTTGGGCTAGCTGGGCACAGTGGCTTACACCTATAATTACAGCATTGTGGGAGGCTGAGGCGAGAGGACTGCTTGAGCCCAAGGGTTAGAGGCCAGCAGCCTGAGCAACATAGGGAGACCCCCCGTCTCCACAGATAATTAAGAAAAAAAAATAGCCAGGCATGGTGTCCCACTCCCGTGGTCGCAGCTATTTGGGAAGCTAAGGTGGGAGGATCACTGGAGCCAGAGAGGTCGAGGCTGCAGTGAGCAGGTGATGGCACCACTGCAGGCCAGCCCCGGTGAGAGTGAGACCCTGCCTCAAAAAATAAAATAACAAAATAAAAATCCTTTTGCTATACAGTTTCTATTTTTTTTTCTCCTTCTCAATCTGAAAGATGGTAAAACAGTGCTTTGAAACACATTATAAGTAGACTCTAAATATTCCCACTATCTTTTCTTTTCTTTTTTTCTTTATTCCATAGAGATTCAAAAATTGCCAAGGCTGACTGTATTTCAAGTCATCATGGCAGGGTATTGGTAAAAGTTTTCAATTAGCAATAATCACGCCTCTGGCTATAATAGTGCCACTGAGCAAATCTTCACTGCATTTCTGTGGGAAGACATTATATTCTAATAAACACATTTTAAAATAAAATTTGGGGCAGCCAGTCATCCAGGTTTTGAAAAATCAGTGTATTACTTTAGTAGTAAATACCATCTTAAGGTTTATCAAAATCAAGGTTACACACTAACTCACAATAATACTTATTGATATTCTACATTGAATACATTGAGTATGATTTTTTTTTTTTCTTTTTTGAGATGCAGTCTCATTCTGTTGCCTAGGCTGGAGTGCAGTGGCATGATATTGGCTCACTGCAACCTCCTGCTAACATTCTCCTGCTTCCGCCTCTGAGTAGCTGGGATTGCAGGCCGGCACCACCACGCCTGAGTGATGTTTGTGTTTATTTATTTGAGGCAGAGTCTCGCTCTGTTGCCTAGGCTGGAGTGCAGTGGAGTGATCTTGGCTCACTGCAGCCTCTGCCTGGTGATTCTCCTGATTCTCCTGCCTCAGCCTCCTGAGTAGCTGGGATTACAGGTGTGCACCAACATGCCCAGCTAATTTTTGTATTTTTAGTAGAGATGGGGTTTCACCATGTTGGCCAGGCTGGTCTTGAACTCCTGACCTCAAGTGATCTGCCCACCTTGACCTCCCAAAGTGCTGGGATTACAGGCCTGAGCCACCACACCCGGCCTGAGTTTTCAAATTTTAAAACCATAGGAATGTAGTACATATGGCACTATTAAATCACTTTTGAGACAGTTTTACTCTTGTTGCCCAGGCTGAAGTGCCATTATGTGATCTCGGCTCACTGCAACCTCTGCCTCCCAGGTGCAAGCGATTATCCTGCCTCAGCCTCACAAGTAGCTGGGATTACAGGCCCCTATCACCACACCTGACTAATTGTTTGTATTTTTAGTAGAGATGGGGTTTCATCATGTTGGCCAGGCTGGTCTTCTGACCTTAGGTGATCTACCTGCCTTGGCCTCCCATAGTGCTGGGATTACAGGTGTGAGCCACCGCACCCAGCCATTAAATCACATTTAGTAAAGACTCTATATAGCAGTCCCCCAAATCTAGGAGACTTGGAATTCCTAATTCCTGTACTGACAAACTACTGACAAATATCTCAGGTAAAGGTCCTGGTGAAACAAAGATTATTGCTAAATCACATTTCTTTAGCTATACTCAGGGTTGGTTGCTAGGCACTGAATAAAGAGTGTTTTCTTTCCTCTCAAATAAATTGAGAAAAATGTATATATCCAGATTTCCTTTCCCTGGGTCCTTGAGAGTCATTGTATTTGCTTAAAAAATTTAATGAGTTTGTTCAGGGAGTTGCATCAGAAATTATTTTTGTATCAGTAGTAAGAATGACAAGTAGTTCCTTTGTAATGCTGTGCCAGTCAATACCTGTTTTTGCCTAAGGATGTATCCATACCAATTCAGGATAATCCAGCTTTGAAGTGGGTTGGGCAGTTCTAGGTTTCTTTTGTTGGTGTTATTAGTTTGGGTTGTGACCTAGTCACACATGCCTTGAAAACTTAACAGCACTGATGATATAGGCTAATTAAATTCCACAAATGCGAACTAAAGCCAGTGTACATAGCATTTATATCAGAATAGTTCTCTAGAATAGGTAAAAGACTTTTTTTTTTTTTTAACATTTTCTACAACTTAATTATTGTCTAGGAAGAAATTTAACTAACATGTTCTGCTCATTGAAAACACTAACCTTTACATGTGAAATGTCAAAATAAGCAATTACCAAGCCAAAGAAATGTTTCTGATCTTCAAAATGTTTTTAAAATAAATGTTTGGAAGAATCAATTTTTAAAATCATTTAAAAAATCATTATATTCTTATGGAATTTTCAGATCCCAGTTTAAGGATAATGAAATATTAAATATTGCACAGTCAAGATATATAAAGCCCTTGTTAAAGCTGTAAGAGAGAAGAAAATGACAATTTTTTATTATTTTTATTTTTTGAGACAGAGTCTCGCTCTGTCACCAGGATGGAGTGCAGTGGCACCATCTCAGCTCACTGCAACCTCTGCCTCCTGGGTTCAAGCGATCCTCGTGCCTCAGCCTCTTGAGTAGATGGCATTACAGGCACATGCCAGCACACCCAGCTAATTTTTGTATTTTTAGTAGAGATGGGATTTTATCATGTTGGCCAGGATGGTCTCAATCTCCTGAACTCGTGATCCCACTGCCTTGGCCTCCCAAAGTGCTGGGATTAAAGGCATGAGACACTGTACCCATCCAATTTTTTTTTTTTTTTTTTTTTTTGATGCCAAACTCTGTTATCATATGGACATTCTCTGGGTCAAAGGACATTTTCCATACAAACCACCAGACTTCTTTTTTTCCTTTTTTGGTGGTCTCTGATCAAAGGATTAGTTGGAAACTAAGGTTGTTTTTTGTTTTTTTTTTGAGACAGGGTACTGCTTTGTTGCTCAGGCTGGAGTTCAGTGGCACAATTTCGGCTCACTGCAACCTCCGTATTTCAGGCTCAAGCGATCCTCCCACCTCAGCATCCTGAGTTGCTGGGATTACAGGTGTACACCACCACGCTGGGCTAATTTTTTTTTTTTTTTTTATTTTTTTTATTTTGGGACACAGTCTCGCTCTGTTGCCCAAGCTGGAGTGCAGTGTGATCTCAGCTCACTGCAACCTCTGCGCCTGGGTTCAAGCGATTCTCCTGCCTCAGCCTTCCCAGTGCTGGGATTACAGGCACGCACCACCACGTCCGGCTAATTTTTGCTCTTTTAGTAGAGGCAGGGTTTCACCATGTTGGCCAGGCTGGTCTCGAACTCCTGACCTCAACTGATCCGCTCATCTTGGCCTCCCAAAGTGCTGAGATTACAGGAGTGAGCCACCGCACCCGGTTCTCCTGGGCATTTTTTAAACCCCCTCTTTATTGACAAAGGAGATAAAGACAAAGAGAGATGGATATAGGGAGGGAGGAAGGGAGAGCTTAGAAGAGGGAAGACCACCGCAGCTAGCCTTGTTTTGCACCATACAGCTCTGCTTAGAACTAGAATTAGTTGGGCTGGCAGGACCCAGGGGCAGGCAGAGAGTTCCTGAAGGAAAAGGAGGCAATAACTAGCAAAAGTGAGCAAGTTTTCCTGTAAGTTTGGGACTTTGCTAAGCGCCATGTTATCATCTAATTTATTCATAACATCGCAACGTGGAAGGTACTACTACTCCCATTACACAGAGGAGCGAGTTGAAAGTCACAAAAATAAAACAGCAAACGCGCTGAAGTCAGCCAGCAAATAACTGGCAGCAATCAGAACTTGAAACTGCCCCGGAGCACGCACTCTTCACCACCGGGTTCCACCCTGAGGTCGGATTCCGCGCGCTGTTCGCGGCATTCCCACCTTCCTACGTGGGACAGTTCCCGGTACTGAGGCTTGGCGCTGTCCAGCCCTCAGGCCCGCAGCTGTCCGCAGGCAGGAGAACGCAGCCCCGCTGGGCTATCCCGCCCGAAGGCTGTATAACTGCGGCGCGTGGCCACATCCCGGCACTCGGGCGGGTCGAGTCGCCTCAAGGCGGCCATCCCAAGCAGCTCCCCGGATCTCCTCAGACCCGCGCGCTGGGCTCAACTCGGAAAGGCGGAAGGCGCGAAGCGGGATGGGCCCTGCCCCTCGACTGTCCCCTCACCGCTCCCTGTCCCCTATTCCCTCCCAAACAGCCAGAGGCAAACAGGTTACGCATCTTCACCTGTCCCAGAGGTGGTGACCGCTCTAATGACTGACGTTTTGCTCCTCCAACCGGGCAATGGCAGGAAGGTGGAGCCTCGCTAAGACTGATGGCTACCTTTCTCCAATCCCGGTACAGCTACTCTCTCGCCGTAGTCTCCGCGCCCAGTGGAGAGCTACAGGTAGGAGCCGCGTTACTTCGGCGCCTCTTGCATCCTTAACATACAAGTTTCACCAAGCGTAGGGTGAAGTCTACTCCAAATTTGACCGATTCTTGCGGGTCGTCACTTCAGCAATCATTTTATTCAGAAGTGGAAATTTCCCGGCCCTTTCCCGTCACCTCAGATGAGGGCGGGATGAATGATACTCTCACTGACCAATTGTACCGCGCGACGTCCCGCGACAAAGTGACCGACACTTATGGCGCCAATGAATTCTCCCATTGTTCGGGGTCACTATGACTGATCACAAGGCGAACTAATCCACTTTAAGGTCGTGACGCGATAATCAGAGGGTTTGGCCAATAGACATAAGAAAAGACCGGAAGTCGGCTCGTAAGGGGTGGGAGGCGGGTGTTAGCAACCGCCTAGGCCTGCGCAGGTCAACGCAGCTTGGCGGCTGCAAGCCAGCGAGCGGCGCGTGACGAAGAGCCTGAGCGACGGGTCACTTTGACCAATGATCTGCAGCCGCCAGGAAGTTGCAGCCAGTGGCGAGTCGAGGGGGCGGGAGGCAGCAGGTTAGGCAGTGAGAAGTTAGTGGCGCTGCTGGGACGGGGTAAAGGAGACGCTTCTTCCTCCTGCTGCTCTTCTAGTTCCCGGGAATCAGCGGCGGCGGTGGCCGCGAGTGTCTCGGCACCGGCTCTGCGTGCGAACCATGCTGACTGATGGCGGAGGCGGCGGCACCTCCTTTGAGGAGGACCTGGACTCTGTGGCTCCGCGATCCGCCCCAGCTGGGGCCTCGGAGCCGCCTCCGCCGGGAGGGGTCGGTCTGGGGATCCGCACCGTGAGGCTCTTTGGGGAGGCCGGGCCAGCGCCGGGAGTCGGCGGCGGCGGCGGTGCAGGCGGAGGGGACGCGGCGCTGGATTTCAAGTTGGCGGCTGCAGTGCTGAGGACCGGGGGTGGAGGAGGTGCCTCTGGTAGTGACGAGGACGAAGTGTCCGAGGTAAGGCTCCGGGACCCTCGCCTCCCACACAATGTGAGGCATGAATTCTCTTTGGGTCAGCTCTGGGCTGGGGCCACCCTTCTTTTTCCCTGGGGGAGTCCTTCTGTGACAGCGGTCGGCTCCATGGCGGCGGTGGCCGCGGTGAGGGCCTAGTGAGCCCTCGGCTTACTCTTCAGCTCTAGCGGGACGGGTTCCCATCACCATCCGTGGACCCACAATAGGGAATCCTTTGGTCTCTGAGCTTCGCGCGGGAACGGGAACTCCTCAGGCTGCCTCCCGCCCACCCTGCTTTGGAGTTGGGTGGGGGCGGGGTCTTGCCAGAGTCCCTGCCCTTGGTACTGAGAGAGACACACAGAGACAGAGACAGAGCTGACGCAAAGATCATTTCTCTTCTGAGCTTCTCCTCAGAGTTGAGGGGTTTGTTTATTTGTCTTCTGCCTTGTGTGTGTGTCTTAACTGTGTGCTTAAGGAGGGTTCTTATTTTCCCTCTTCAGTTTGAGACAGGTGAGTATTAGGGATCTCTCGGCTTTTGCCCTGAAAAATCACGTGACTCCTCCTTCTGGGACCTTTTGTGAAGTCAGACAGGAAAAGGAAGTTAAGTTCCAGGGCATCTCCGAGCTTCGGAATAGCCGGGTAGCTGAACTCGGAGGTTTTAGGCTTGGAGAAGATGAAGCAACCTCTGGACACCTTTTTGTTTTTGTTTTTGTTTGAGAAGGAGTTTCGCTTTTGTTGCCCAGGCTGGAGTACAATGGTGCGATCTCAGCTAACTGCAACCTCTGCCTCTCGGATTCAAGCGATTCTCTTGCCTCAGCCTTCCCAGTAGTTGGGATTACAGGCATGCGCTACCACGCCCGGCTAATTTTTTATTTTTAATAGAGACGGGGTTTCACCATGTTGGTGAGGCTGGTCTCAAACTCCTGACCTCAGGTGATCCACCCGCCTCGGCCTCCCAAAGTGCTGAGATTACAGGCGTGAGCCACTGCACCAGGCCAGACACCTCTTCCTTGGCAGTGAAGTCCTTCATTTCTTTAACTCTTCTGTATGTACTCATGTGTACACATTTTTTGGTCTGAGCAACCTAGGATGGTAGGCATTATCTTCGTTTGGGCTCTGGGGAAAAGGGGGCAATATTTTCTTATCTTTCTTTTTTTTTTCTTTTTAAGGCGGAGTCTTGCTCTGTCACCAAGCTGGAGTGCAGTGGCGCGCGTGTCTCACTGCAACCTCCGCCTCCTAGGTTCAAGCGATTCCCATGCCTCAGCCTCTCGAGTAGCTGGGATTACAGACGCGTGCCACGACACCCGGCTAATTTTTTGTATTTTTAGTAGAGATGGGGTTTCACCATGTTCACCAGGTTGGTTTCCATCTCCTGACCTTGTGATCTGAAGGGGTGGCATTTTATGTGTATATGTTTTTCTCTTGGCTGTGACTTGCATAGAGTACTGTACCGTGATTGTTTTAAGTGCTCAGAGTATTTCTTCTATTTTGGTTCTGAGGTGCCTGGTTTGTCACCTGTGACCAGTTATTTTAACCTCTGTTCTTGGTGTTAAAACACAGGAATTTCTCTGTGTGTACTTTCAATTCTGGCTCTTGGATTTGAGAGGAATAAGGAGAAATTATTTGTGAGTTGCAGAATGCAGTTAGTACATGTCTTATCATTCTAGGTCCGAACAGGGTTTTATATAGGATTTAAAACCTTAGTACATTCTGACCCTGACATTTTGCTTTAGGAAGAACAATGTGTGGGTTGTAAGGCAGGTAGTCCCTTGAATGTCTATATCTTTGGATTTCACTGTAAGGGAAATAACTTCTAAGCCAAGGTGAGGGAAAATGTTTTGTTTGAGTAGGCAGTTGTGGAAGAGACTCTGGAGCATCCCTACCCTTGGTCTTGTGGAAGGCTTATCCTTTCAGTGAGGTGTGAGAGTTTAAGCTAGAACACAGTACTTTTTAGCTAGTAAATGAAGTGTAGGGGATATCCTTAGACTGAAAATTAGAGTTTATCTTTCTTTGAAACTTGTAAATGAGAATCTGAAAGAGTTTGCTTTGGCTTGAATGTGATAGAAGGAGGGTGTCCATGATTTTCTTGACCATTTTTACATAATTGTCATAGGTGAGGTGAAAGGTCACTCATTTGCCTTTTTTAAATTACATTTAATTATTTTTTCTTTTTGAGACTGTTTCCCTCTTGTCACTCAGGCTGGAGTGCAGCAGTGTGATGTTGGCTCACTGCAACCTCTGCCTCCTGGGTTCAAGCAACTCTCCTACCTCAGCCTCCTGAGTAACTGGGATTCCAGGTGCCTGACACCATGCCTGGCTAATTTTTTTTTTGTATTTTTAGTAGAGGCAGGTTTTCACCATGTTGGCAAGGCTGGTCCCTAACTCCTGACCTCAGGTGATCATCTGCCTCAGCCCCCCAGAGTGCTGGGATTACAGGTGTCATCCACCATGCCCGGCCTTCGTTTTGTTTTTTTTTTTTTCCTAAGACAGCGTTTTGCTATGTTGTCCAGGCAGGCTAGCCTCAAACTCTTGGGCTCAAGTGGTCATATATTTCTCCCTCTCTCTCTGTGTATATTTATATACGTGTGTGTGTGTGTGTGTGTAAAATTTTATTTGGAGTCTTCATACCATGTGGTTAAAGCTATGGACAGAATCCATACCTTTTGTGTTTCTGAAGATTATTGTATTGACATTTCCTACACCCGTTTAGTGATGGCTGATGTTAGAAGAACACCATATTCTCCTGTTTACTTATGTTTTCTGTGCCTAAAAGGATTTAGATGTTAAGAGTACATATAGATCTCATTTTTGGAATGGAAGTTTCTAGGATACCCACTTTAGCCTAATCTAAGATGGTGCTTAGTGTGTATATAGATGCTTTCTTAATCTTGTAGATAGGAAATTTTTTTTGTCCTGTTTCTCCCATATCATATAGAGAGGAAATTTTTGGAGTGTCTAGTCTCTGTAGTATGTGTGGCAGAGTATATATAGTCTGTGCCTTTGTGAATGAAATGATCTGTTTTGGCCAAGCAAAAAATTTGCCTCTTCTTTTTCTGTTTGATAAGATGAGCTGTCTTCTTCTATATTATTGCCTTTGAATTTTCAGCGTGAAAAGGTAACAGTGTTCTTCAAAAAATACTCATGTAACTGGCATTTGATGAATAATACTAAAATCCTCAGTTTTATCTTTCCTAAATATTTTGTTTATTTTTATTTATTTTTTTGAGACAGGGTCTCGCTTTAACACCCAGGCTGGAGTGCAGTGATGTGATCTTGGCTCACTGCAACCTCTGCCTCCTGGGTTGAAGTGATTCTCCTGCCTCAGCCTCCCGAGTAGCTGGGATTACAGGTGTCCACCACCATGCCCAGGTAATTTTTATATTTTTGGTAGAGATGGGGTTCTGTCACGTTGGCCATGCTGGTCTCGAACTCCTGGCCTCAAGTGATCCTTCCACCTTGGCCTCCCAGAGTGCTGGGATTACAAGCAGGAGCTACCATGCCTGGCATTCATTTTTCCTAAATATTTTGAAACCGCCGGGCATGGTGGCTCACACTTGTTAATTCCAGCACTTTGGGAGGCCAAGGCTGGTGAATCACCTGAGGTCAGGAGTTAGAGACGAGCCTGGCCAACGTGGCAAAACTCTGTCTCTATTAAAACAAAAAATTAGTCGGGCTTGGTGGTGGGCGTCTGTAATTCCAACTACTCGGGGGCTAAGGCAGCAGAATTACTTGAACCCAGGAGGCAGAGGTTGCAGTGAGCTGAGATCGCCCCATTGCATTCCAGCCAGAGTGACAGAGCAAGACTCTGTCTAAAGAAAAAAAAAAATTAAATTTAAAAAATTAAAATTTTAGAGCTAAGTACCTAGACATCCAGAAAGATGATGAATTGGTATGTAGTTTGGGAATGAAGTTTGTCTTGTTCTTCAAATGGAGCAGGATTAGGTGAGAAATAAGAAATTTGATCTAGTGTTTTTGCTCTAGAATTAGCTGGTCTTCTACGTTTTGTGTACAGAGGAGTAGACACTCTAAGGACCTATTTTGTATTTAATATCAGAGCCAAGAGCAGAGAAAAAACAAGCTGCTCTTTCTTGCTGACCAAGCAAAGGAACTTTTGGTTAGAGAAAGGGACTCATGTCTTTCAGTACATTTTTTTTTTTTTTTTTTTTTGAGATGGAGTCTGGTGCCATTGCCCAGGCTGGCACGATCTCAGCTCACTACAACCTCTGCTTCCTGGGTTCAAGCAATTCTTCTGCCTCTCCCTCCGGAGTAGTGGGATTACAGGTGTGTGCCACCATGCCCAGCTAATTTTTGTATTTTTAGTAGAGATGGGGTTTCGCCATGTTGGCCAGGTTGGTCTTGAGCTCCTGGCCTCAAGTGATTCACCCTCCTTGGCCTCCCAAAGTGCCCAGCCATTTTTCAGTAAATTTTTAATATTAGAATTGTGCTGTGTTAGGGAATGCCACCATTTTGGCCTTTGGCTCTTATTATTTTATTTATTTATTTATTTATTTATTTATATTTTTTGAGATAGAGTTTTGCTCTTGTTGCCCAGACTGGAGTGCAATGATGCGATCTTGGCTCACTGCAGCCTCCATCTCCCCGGTTCAAGAAATTCTCTTGCCTCAGCCTCCCGATTAGCTGGAATTACAGGCGCCTGCAACTATGCCTGGCTAATTTTTTTAGTAGAGATGGGGTTTCACCATGTTGGCCAGGCTGATCTCGAACTCCTGACCTCAGGTTATCTGCCTGCCTCAGTCTCCCATAGTGTTGGGATTATAGGTGTGAGCCACCGTGCCCAGCCCTCTTGTTATTTTAAACGTTGGGGTAAATACCTGTTTTGTATATTTTCAGACATTCTTGGCATGTTTCTTAGCTATCTACGGCCTTGATTAGAAGAGTCAGCACTGCATTGAATCTTATTGAGAAATGTATCCATGTTCAGAATAGAAGTCGGGTTAAAAATTTCTTAAAATCCACTTTAAAAAAATGGTTTTTATTTTTACTTTTTATTTATTTACTTATTTTTTTGAGATTAGTATTATAGGTGTGAGCTACCGCACCCAGCCTATTTTTATTTATTTATTTATGTTTAGAGATGGGCTTTCTATTTGTCACATAGGCTGGAATACAGTGGCACGATCATAGCTCACTGCAATCTTGGACTCCTGGGCTCAAACAATCCTACCGCCTCAGTCTCTCAAGTAGCCAAGTCTGACTACAGGTGTACTCTACCACTCCCAGCTAACTAAAAAAAAAAGAAGTTGCCCAGGCTTGTCTTGAACTCCTGGCCTCAAGTGATCCTCCTGCCTTAGACTCCCAAAATGCAGAGATTACAGTCATAAGCCACTGTGCCTAACTGAAAAACCAATTTTTTTTTTTCTTTTTTTTAGACAGAGTCTCACTTTGTCGCCAGGCGCCAGGCTGGAGTGCAGTGGTGCAATCTCGGCTCACTGCAATCTCTGCCTCCTGGGTTCAAGCAATTCTCCTGCCTCAGCATCCAGAGTAGCTGGGACTACAGGCCCGCGCCATCACACCCAGCTAATTTTTGTATTTTTTAGTAGAGACAGGGTTTCACCATGTTGGTCAGGCTGGTCTCGATTTCTTGACTTTGTGATCCACCCGCCTCGGCCTCCCAAAGTGTTGGGATTACAGGCCTGAGCCACCACGCCCAGCTGAAAAACCAATTTATAAATGGTAATTTTAGAATTGTGGTCTTTTAATTTTTTTTTTTTGCAAATCAAAAGAAAAATACAGTTTCTAAAGAAAAGATTATGTGACCACATGTTCTCACTTATAGGCGGGTGTTGAACAATGAGAACACGTGGACCCAGGGAAGGGAGCATCACACACTGGAGTCAGTTGGTGTGGGCTAGGGGAGGGACAGCAGTGGGTGGGGAGGGTTGGGGGGGGAGAAATGCCATATATAGATGATGGGGGAATGGAGGCAGCAAACCACCTTGCCATGTATGTACCTATGCAACAACCCTGCATGATCTGCACATGTAACCCAGAACCTAAAGTACAATTAAAAAAAAAAAAAGATTGTGTGAGACATATGATTTTTAATTTTTATCATAAGAATGAATGTATGTATATGTGTGACAGCTTCCTTTTAAAATTATTACAAAAGTGGCCAGGCACTGTGGCTCACGCCTATATAAATCTCAGCATTTTGGGAGGTTGAGGCGGATGGATCACCTGAGGTCAGGAGTTTGAGACCAGCCTGGCCAACATGGTGAAAGCCTATCTCTACTCAAAATATAAAAATTAGCTGGGCATGGTGGCATGCGCCTGTAATCCCAGCTACTTGGGAGACGGAGGCAGGAGAATAGCTTGAATCCGGGAGATGGAGACTGCAGTGAGCTGAGATCACACCACTGCACTCCAGTCTGAGTGACAGGGCAAGACTCCATCTCAAAAATTTTTTTAAAAATTAAAATTATTGCAAAAGTAATAGTCTCTTGTTGAAAAACTCAACAATATAGATAGTAGATATAAGGTGAAAAGTAAAAGTGCTTCTTCCCACTCCCATTAACCCTTCAAATTCTACCCTTCAAGGTAACCAATATTAAAATTTTTCTATTAGTAAATTTTCTAGGCCTATATTTCTATGTATATGTGTATATATGTTCATATACACATACTTTAAAAATATATTAAAGATAAATTAAAAAGCATAGCTTTATATCACACTGAGGTTTTTTTCTTGAGGTGTATTTACAGTTCTGTAAAGGCACAGAAATTGTATTTAGCTCTGAAAATATAGCACAAGATTTGTAGGGATTCCTTTTTCCTGAAAAAACTTTTTTAATGTTAAAAGCAAAAGCCATACAGAAATCCCATCCTGCTTTTCTCCAGTAGGTAAGGAGATGGGTCATATCCTTTAAGATTGCTTATGTTCTATATATAATCTATTTTTAAATGTTTAATTAAAGTTTTTTTGTTTTTTTTTTACTATTATGTTTTTTGAGAGATGGGGGTCTCGCTTTTTTGCCTAGGCTGGCTGTTGTGCAGTGGCATGGTCATAACTCTCTATGGCCTCCAACTCCTGGGCTCAAGCAATCCTTATGCTTCAGCCTCCCAACTAGTCAGGAGTGCAGGGGACTATAGGTGTACGCCACCATACCTGACTAATATGATCTATACTCTAGAGCAAGCTTTCTCAAGAGCAACATATAGACATTTTGCAAAAGAGAATTCTTTGTTGTGAGGGGCTCTCCTGTGCATTAGAAGTATCCCTGGCCTCCACCCACTAGATGCCAGTAGAACCCACCCAATTATGATAGCCAAAAATTGTTCAGACGTTGCCAAATGTCTCCTGGGGACAAAAATCACTCCTGGTTGAGAACCACTGGTCTAGAGGCCAGTCTTGTAAGGAATGGTAGTTTTGTTAAATACTCTGTATTCAAACTTCAGGTAAACAAGGTGAGTCACTGCTTTTAATAGCATCTCAGGGCTTACACTTATAACCTGAACAAGGGAGAAATAGAAAGTACCTTATCATTTTGGGGAACTTTCACTTAAAATACATTATTTTTCAAAAAGTTCAATTGTCCATGAAAATGAAATTTTAAAATACTTTAATGGGGGCCAGGCACAGTGGCTCACACCTGTAATCGCAGCACTTTGGGAGGCTGAAGTGGGTACATCACAAGATCAGGAGATGTAGACCATCCTGGCCAACATGGTGAAACCCTGTCTCTACTAAAATACAAAAAATTAGCTAGGCGTGGTGGTGTGCACCTGTAGTCCCAGCTACTTGGGAGGCTGAGGCAGGGGAATTGCTTGAACCCGGGAGACGGAGACTGCAGTGAGCCAATTGTGCCATTGCACTCCAGCCTGGCGACAGAGTGAGACTCCATCTCAAAAAAAAACAAAAAAAAATTTATGAGGACTTCCAGTTTGTTCAAGGTAGAAATCATTTATTCCATAAATTATCATTTGTGGTGATAGAATAGGAAATATAACTTTGTATTCTAGTGGGCAAATTTTGGAGACTTTGGAAATGTTTATTGAAGAAAAAGTTATATGTTATTACTGTAACAATTTTTTGTATATTGCACAGATACCAACCTTTCACAAGCTTCATTATGTAAAGCCTTAAGACTTTAGGTATAAAATGATGCATTGATAAGTATATTTATGTGAATGGTGGGGTTGATGCAGGGTATGGGTGGAAGAAAACTTTTTGGGAAACTTTAAGTATGAGAGGTTTTTGTTGTTGTTAGTACATTTTCAGTAGATATTCATATAGTTCATAAGTCAAAGTAATATAAGGGCAGATACAGTGAAGTCTCAGTCTCACCCCTGCTCCCACATATCTTGCTCTTTATACTTTTAATGTATTATATAGCCTTTCAGAATTTCTTTATGAAAATACAACTATGTAAGAAAAAAAAAAAGAAAATACAACTATGTGTATTTTCCTTATTGTTACACAGACAGTAACATGCTACTCAGGTGAAATTTTTAAATGGTAAATTTGAGAGAGATTTAGACTTTTTTAAAAAATTAAAGTGATAAATCATGTTATGAATGAAGCATGGAGGTGAGTTTAAGCACGTTCCTTTCTGAGTCTGTTTGTTAGTAGAATGCTGATTGACTAGATGAACTCAAAATGAGTTCTGGCCTTCTGATTTGATGATCACTAACATAAATAAAATATGTTGCTTTAAAGAAAAGCAAAACAATTTTAAACAGTTTTAACCTTGAATTAGCAAGTAAACAAAATTAATGACAAATTTACCATTTGTTGTTTTGGCCAAATTTACTTTATCAGAACTAAAGTTGTAAGAAATGAAATCAATTCTTTTTTTAAACCCACTATAAATGAACTGTTTCAATGTATCTGTCTTCACAGACCTTATTGATTATATTTCCCTCTCCTGTTGCTTGTCTATAGAGTCATAGAATCTTGGTGATAATCCTATCTCATCTCATTTTTAGGTAACTGCTACCATTTATTGAATGCTTATTATATGCCAGTACCGTACTAGATACTTTCGTTATTTTATTTAATCGTTTCATCACCCCTTTGAGGTAGGTATTATCTACATTTTTATAGATGAATAAGTGTAGGCTCAGAGAAATGAAGTAATGAATCTAAAAAACAAACAAAAAAAATGGTTAAAATGTTACATGGCTAGTGACTGGTACAGGTGGGATTTGAATGTGATACTGAATTCAGAGCCCATACTGTTGTTATTTTGCTTCTTCAAATTAAGAAATATGCAGTTTTTGGTTACCAAATGCTGTTTCTTAAATAGTTCCTGTTGAAGTTTGCACAGATGTAAAGTAAAATGGAGAAAATAAGCAGGGTGTAGTGAATTTCTATTGAAGCTATTTTTCCACTTTTTTCTATTTTGACAAATGCTGTTCCTACTTTTACAAAATGAATTTTAAAAATATCTGTACTTGACACAATATCAACTGGAAACTTCAGTCAGGATCCTGGATAAAACCCTCAGAAGTCTGGGAACTGCTGAGCTAAATAAATGACTTGCCCAGGATCACATAGTTAATGTGTAGCAGTCAAGACTAGAAAATAGGCCGTCTGATTCCCATTCTAGTTATCTTACCTTCTAGATTCCCCTTTCTTCTGATACTTTATACCAATGAGTTTGATTAGTTGCTTAGAAATGCCTGTTTTAAACTAGTTTATAATCCATAGTTTAACTTGTTGGAAAAGTTTTTTTTGGCTGGTTTTTTGTTGTTGTTTTTTGAGATGGAATCTCGCTCTGTTGCTCAGGCTGGAGGGCAGTGGCGTGATCTCAGCTCACTGCAACCTCTGTCTCCCAGGTTCAAGCAATTCTCTTGCCTCAGCCTCTGGAGTAGCTGGGATTATAGGCGCCTGCCACCACACCAGGCTATTGTTTTTAGTTACAAGATCTCATTATGTTATCCAGCTGGTCTCAAACTCCTGGGCTCAAGTGATCTTCCTGCTGTGACCTCCCAAAGGGCTGAGATCACAGGCATGAGCTGCCACGCCCAGCCAGAAAAGTTTTATTTTATTTAATTAAATTACTGTCATGTGGATCAG
>NW_016107416.1:1438240-1440431 GCF_001604975.1 Cebus imitator
CTCTGTTGCCCAGGCTGGAGTGTAGTGGCACCATCTCGGCTCACTGCAACCTCCACCTCCCGGGTTCAAGCGATTCTCCTGCCTCAGCCTCCCGAGTAGCTGGGACTACAGGAGTGTGCCACCGTGCCTGGCTAATTTTTGTATTTTTAGTAGAGACGGGGTTTTGCCATGTTGGCCAGCCAGGCTGGTCTCAAACTCCTGACCTCATGTGATCCACCCCGACTCTTCCTCCCAAAGTGCTGGGATTACAGGTGTGTGCCACTGTGCCCGGCCTATCTGTTCATCTATTGATGGACACTTGGATTGCTTCCACCTTTGGGCCATTATAAATAATGCTGTTATGAATATAGCTATACAAATATCTCTTTGAGGCCTGCATTCAGTTCTTTTAGGTTTATACCCAGAAACGGAATTGCTGGATCATATGGTAATTCTATTTTTAACTTTTTGAGCAACTATATCATTTGACATTCTTAGCAGCAGTGCATGAGGAAGGGTTCTAATTTCTCCATATTCTAGCCAACATTTATGTTTGTTTGTTTTTTGATAATAGCCATTCTAATTGGTATGAAGTGATATCTCATTGTGGTTTTGATTTGTATTTCCCTAATGATTATTAGTGTTAAGCATCTTTTCATATAAGATGACTTATTGGCCATCTTTGCATCTTTGGAGAAATGTCTATTCAAATCCTTTCTACATTAAAAAAAACTGTTATTGCCAGTTAGGCACAGTGGCTCATGCCTGTAATCCCAGCACTTTGGGATGCTGAGGCAGGAGGATCACCTGAGCCCAGGAGTTAAAAACCAGCCTGGGCAGTGTAGGAACTGTGTCTCTACAAAAAGAAAAAAAATTAGCCAGGTGTGGTGGCGCATGCCTGTAGTCCCAGTGACTCAAGAGGTTGAGGTGGGAGGATCACTTGAGCCTGGGAGGTCAAGGCTGCAATGAGCTGTGACTGCCACTATACTCCAGCCTGGATGACAAGAGTGAGACCCTGTCTCAAAAAAAAAAATTTTGTTCTTTATTATTTAGTTGTAGGAATTCAATATATATTCTGAATATTAATCCCTTATCAGATACATAATTAACAAATATTTGCTGTCATTCTGTGGCTTGCCTTTTCATTCTGTTCCTATAGTGTCTGTTCATGAGCAAAAGTTTCTAATTTTGATGAAGTCTAATTTATTTTTTTTTCTTTTGTTGTATGCTTATGATGTCATGAAATTATTGCTATATCCAATGTCATAAAGATTTTTTTCCTGTGTTTTCTTCTGAGCGTTTTATAGTCTAAGCTTTTAAATTTATGCCTTTGATACTTTTTTTTTTTTTTTTTGCTCTGTCGCCTAGGCTGGAGTGTAGTGATGCAATCTCCAGTCACTGTAACCTCCACCTCCCAGGTTCAAGCAATTCTCCTGCCTCAGCCTCCCAAGTAGCTGGGATTACAGGTGCATGCCACCAGGCCTGGCTAGTTTTTGTATTTTTAGTAGGGATGGGGTTTCACCATGTTGGCCAGGCCGGTCTTGAACTCCCGACGTCAAGTGATCCGCCTGCCTCTGCCTCCCAAGGTGCTGGGATTACAGGTCTGAGCCACTGCGCCCAGCCGCCTTTGATACATTTTGAGTTAATTTTTGTATATGGTATGAGTTGGAGGTCCAATTTCATGCTTTGCTTGTGGATATCCAATTTTTTGGCACCATTTGTTAAAGACCATTATTTTCCCATTGAATGGTCTTGGCACCCTTGTCAAAAATCACTTGACTATATGTAGGTGGGTTTACTTTCTTGACTCTCTGATCTATTCCATTGGTCTCTGTGTCTGTCCCTTTGTTACCATCGTCTTGATTACTGTAGCCTTGTAGTAGTAAGTTCTGAAATTAGGAAGTGTTAGTCCTTCAAATTTGTTTCTTTTCTTTTTTTTTTTTTTTGAGATGTAGTCTTGCTCTGTCTTTAGGCTGGAGTGCAGTGGCGCAATCTTGGCTCACTATAAGCTCCACCTCCCGGATTCAGGCGATTCTCCTGCCTCAGCCTCCTAAGTAACTGGAACTACAGGCTCCTGCCACTACACACAGCTAACTCTTGTATTTTTAGTAGAGGCACGGTTTCACTGTGTTGGCCAGGATGATCTCGATCTCTTGACCTTGTGATCCTCCTGCCTGCTATCTTCTCTCTCTCTTTTTTTTTAAATTAGGAA
>NW_016107416.1:1440552-1442326 GCF_001604975.1 Cebus imitator
ATGTAGGAAGAAAAATCGTCTGGTCTTAGAGACATGGTAGCTAAGTGAATCTTTCTCCACATTGCATCTAGAGTGATATTTTTTGGAGCACACATCCAAGCATGACAATCCTTTAAAACTTTTTTTTTTTTTTTTTTTTTTTTTTAGACGTCTCCCTCTGTTGACCAGGCTGGAGTACAGTGGTGCCATCATGGCTGGCTGTAGTTTCTCAACCTCTCAAGCAGTTCTCCCCCTAAGCCTTCCAAGTAGCTGGGACTACAGGTGGATACCACCATGCCCAGCTAATTTTTTGCTTTTTGTACAGACAAGGTCTCACCATGTTGACCAGGCTGGTTTCAAGCTCTTGGCCTCTCAAAGTGCTGGAATTACAGGCATGAGCCACCACACCCAGTCTTGTCTTCACTTTCTTGATTGTGTCATTTAAAGTTTTAAAATTTTGATGATGCCTTATTTATTTATTTATTTATTTATTAGATGTAGTCTTGCTCTGTCGCCAGGCTGGGGCACAGTGGCTTAATCTCGACTCACTGCAACCTCTGCCTTCCGGGTTCAGGTGATCTTCCTGCCTTAGCCTCCCAAGTAGCTGGGACTACAGGCACATGCCACCATGCCCAGCTAACTTTTGTATTTTTAGTAGAGACGGGGTTTCACCATGTTGGCCAGGATGGCCTTGATGTCTTGACCTTGTGATTCGCTCACCTCGGCCTCCCAAAGTGCTAGGATTATAGGCATGAGCCACCATGCCCGGCCTTATATTATCTTTGTTTTTTTTTTTTTTGCTTGTGCTTGTGTTGTCATATCTAAGAAACCACTGGGTAATCCAAGATTACAAAGATTTATGATTTATGTCTGTTTTCTTCTGAGACTTGTATAGATTTTTCAGCATAATTTGTTGAAAAGACTATTTCTATACCCATTGAATTGTCTTGGCACCCTTTTCAAAAATCAGTAGGTGACATATGAGGGTTTATTTCTGGACTGTCTAGTTTATTCATTGATCTATATATCTCCCTAGGCCAGTTACACACTGTCTTGATTACTATAGCTTTTTGAAGTTAAGTTTTGAAATGGGAAAGTATAAGTCTTCTGACTTTGTTATTTTTCATGGTTGTTTTGGTTATTCTGGGTTATTGGTTATATTCTTGTTCTGTTGATGTGGTCCTTAGGAGAGGTATAGTAGGAGGTTTTTAATATGATACAGAATTTGTGGTAATAAATGATTCAACCCCTCCACCCCCTGCTGAAACATTCTAGCTCTTGAAATTTCTGTCCCTCTATATGGGAGGAATTCATGTAATTTAAACCTGTGTTTTGCCAGACTGCTAGGAGAGCAAGTTGTGGTATCAGTGTTTTTCTTTTTTTTTTCCCATGCATCCCCTGACTTGCAAAGCCTAAGTATATGTTTGAGAAGAGATAAAACCAAGAAGAAGGAGATGGTTGGTTTGACAAGTTGTCATCTAAGTGGACTAGTCTCCAAGAAGAATATGGACAGAATTTCTTTTTCCAGGGCAATAAACAAATGGATAGTTGGAATAAAATATAAAACATGGCCGGGCGCAGTGGCTCAAGCCTGTAATCCCAGCACTGTGGGAGGCCGAGGCGGGTGGATCACGAGGTCAAGAGATCGAGGCCATCCTGGTCAACATGGTGAAACCCCGTCTCTACTAAAAAATACAAAAAATTAGCTGGGCATGGTGGTGCGTGCCTGTAATCCCAGCTACTCAGGAGGCTGAGGCAGGAGAATTGCCTGAACCCGGGAGGCGGAGGTTGCGGT
>NW_016107416.1:1442537-1455333 GCF_001604975.1 Cebus imitator
GTGATTTTCCTGCCTCAGCCTCCCAAGTAGCTGGGATTACAGGTGTCAGCCACCATACTCAGCTAATTTTACTATTTTTAGTAGAGACGAAGTTTCGTCATGTTAGCCAGGCAGGTCTTGAACTCCCAACCTCAGGTGATCTGCCCGCCTCAGCCTCCCAAAGTGCTGGGATTACAGGTGTGAGCCACTTTGCCCAGCCGAGTTTTTGCATCTTGTAGCACGTGTTTAAGGAGGAGTAAATTCAATGTTTAAGTAATGTACAATTTGACTCCTAAGCCAGTATTATCACAGTCTTATCACTTGCTCTAAAGCTTCTAGTTTTGTTAGGTTACTAATTATTTTGACTTGAGGAACAATGAGAGTCTGTATTATATTTTGGTACCTGTTTTACTTGGGACTTAACTGACAGGTTAGCAATGAAAAGTTGCTTTTCTTGGCCAGGCAGAGTGGCTCACGCCTGTAATCTCAGTACTTTGGGAGGCCGAGGCAGGCAGATAACAAGGTCAGGAGATCCAGACCTTCCTGACTAACATGGTGAAACCCTGTCTTGACTAAAAATGCAAAAATTAGCTGGGCGTGATGGTGGATGCCTGTAATCCAGCTATTCAAGAGGGTGAGGCAGGAGAATCACTTGAACCTGGGAGGCGGAGGTTCCGGTGAGCTGAGATTGTGCCACTGGACACCTAGCCTGGCAACAGAGGGAGACCCCGTCTCAAAAAAAAAAAAAAAGAAAAAAAAAGTTTATTTTCTTTTAGTTTAGTATTTGAGGCTATACTTAAAATCATAGATTTGACCTATTTACCAACCCCTCAACAGAATTTAGAATAATATGATATAGTATCATAGGGACTATTGTGTATTATTTCCTTGTTGCTGATCTGTTGAAATTATTCACTCATTCTCTACAGAAGAAAATTCTGGTTAATTTGGGGTAGGACTTCTTCATGAACTCACATTTTGCATAATAGAATTATATCCTTTAAAGGTTAGACTCCTTGGTAGTTTAATAATTCTGATTGGTATTTTAGAGTGGATTTATTTATTTATTTATTTATTTGAGATAAAGTTTTGCTCTTGTCACCCAGGTGGAGTGCAGTGGTGCGATCTTGGCCCACTTCAACCTCTGCCTCCCAGGTTCAAGCGATTCTCCTGCCTCAGCCTCCTGAGTAGCTGGGATTACAGGCGCCCACCACCATGCCCAGCTAATATTTTGCATGTTTTAGTAGAGACGGGATTTCACCATGTTAGGAAGGCTGGTCTCGAACTCCTGACCTCAGGTGATCTGCCCGCCTGTGCCTCTCAAAAGTGCTGGAATTATAGGCGTGAGCCACTGTGCCTGGCCTAGAGTGGATTTATTTATTCACAATTATTTATTTAGAGCCTACTATTGGTCAAGCTCTGTGCTAGGCTTTGGAACTCCAAAGATGAAAAAATATGTTCCCTTCCCTTAAAAGCATCAGTTTTTTCAGGAATATGAACATTTCTGGAAATGAAAACAAAAGGTAAATTACAGTTTATTTTTTGAGATGGGGTCTCGCTGTTTCATCCAGGCTGGAGTGCAGTGGCGCAATCATGGCTCACTGCAAACTCAGCCTCCTGGATTCAAGCAATCCTTTCACCTCAAGCCTCCCCTTCCACCCCCCACCCCTGCAGCTGTGACTATAGGCATCTGCTGCCACACTCAGCTAATTTTTAAATATTTTTTGGTACAGGTAAAGTCTCGATACCTAGGCTGATCTGGAACTCCTGGCCTTAAGTGATCCTCCTGCCTTGGCCTTCCAAAGTGCTGGGATTACAAGCATGAGCCACCATGCCCAGCCTACTTATTCAAATTATATTTGTCCTTCTGAACTCCTTTTAGATATTGACAAATTGTATTTCAGTGTTCTAGGCATTGTGCACTTTATTTACATCACTTCATTTAATTTTCTCATGGTTCTGTGACAGTCCAGGATACCAAATTCAATGTGTGGATCATTGCCCTGTGTTAGTTTTGGATGATTACTCTAAAGGTTGATATTTGAGTGTCTTAACTTCAGGAGATTGATGGGCTCTAAGTGGCAGGTTTAAAGGAGCAATAATTTAAAATGGAAGGATGCATAGTCCATCAGCGTAAGATTGTTCTTGTGCTTATTTTGAAACAAAACCGCAACTGCTCCTTATTATGTTCTTGTGATCTTGGCTCAGTGCAACCTCCGCCTCCTGGGTTCAAGAGATTCTCCTGCCTCAGTTTCCTGAGTACCTGAGACTACAGGCGCAAGCCGCCATGCCCGGCTAATTTTTGTATTTTTGGTAGAGACAGGGTTTCACCATATTGGCCAGGATGATCTTGATCTCCTGACCTTGTGATCCACCTGCCTCAGCCCCCCAAAGTACGGGGATTAAGGTGTGATCCCTCTCGCTTCTATTACATTTCGTTTGAGAGACCTTCCCAAATATTAATACCTACTCTATGTATATTCCATAAACATCTCAGCCTCATTAATTCTAAAACTGAACTCATCATTTCCCCTTGGACCCCACTATGATTTGAATGTGTCCCCCAAAGTTCATGTGTTGGAAACTTAGTTCCTAGTGCAACAGTGTTAGGAGGTTGGGCCTAATAAGAGGTGACTGAGTCATTAGGGCTTCTCACGGGAGTTGGTTAACCATCATGAGTGGCTTTATTATAAAGCACATTTGGCCCCCTCTTTTCTTAGCGCACTTTCCCATGCTTTCTTGCACTTTCGTCACTCCTTTGGCCAAAATCCTTCCCATTTCTTAGGTGAAGGATCCACATTCCTTGGTATGGCAGACATAGTTGTTTAGGATTTGCCTTTTATCTAGCTTTCCAACTATATCCTTATACTCTATTTGCTTTTTATATTCTAGCCATTCCCAATTGCTGTACTTCTTTGAATATGTCAAACTATTATATACCCTGGTATATATACTTCTACTGCTTTGGCATCTAGAATAATAATAGCTTATTTGTATGTATGTATGTGTGTGTGTGTGTGTGTGTGTATATATATATATATATATATATAAAGAGAGAGAGAGACAGAGAAAGGTATCACACACATACACACATCTGTATATACACACACACATTCATCAAGACAAGACAACATCTTGTTCTGTCATCCAGGCTGGAATGCAGTGGCTCAATCTTGGTTCTCTGTAGCCTTGAACTCCTGGGTTCAAGCGATCCTTCCACTGCAGCCTCTCAAGTAGCTCTGACTACCACCAGTGCATGCTAGTATGTCTGGCTATTTTTAATTTTTAATTTTATTTTTTGTAGAGATGATATGTTCAAAGAACCACAGCGATTTGGTATGGCTAGAATATAAAAAACAAATAGAATGCAACAAGAATATAGTTGGAAAGATAGACAAAGCCAAATTCTAAATAACTATGTATACCTTACCAAGAAATTTGGATCTTTTACCTAAGGAATGGGAAGGATTTTGGCCAAAGGAGTGACATAATTGAACTGACATTAGAGTTACTGGGCTTGATAATTTGTTAAATTTAATTTAAATTCCAAAGTTATTTTCTGACAATATGATTGTTAGGACAGCTGCAGATTTTCTGTTCACTACCCTGATTAGTATTTGTTTTAGCTATACTCTGTTGTTTAGAAGATTCACTTCATCCAGTTTGGTGTAGTGAAAAGGGTATAAGCTTTGTTGTCTGAAACACATGGCTTCAGATCCTCACCTGGTTATATAATCTTGAGCAAGTCAGTTAACATTAAGTAGTTAAGGCGGTTGAATAAAATGATACATGGAAAAGACTGATACATATGAGACATTTTATTAATGGTAGTCTTTTATGTTTTTAAAGGCACTAAATAGTAGATTTTTTTTTTTTTTGAGATGGAGTTTCACTCATGTTACCCAGGCTGGAGTACAATGGCGCGATCTCGGCTCACCGCAACCTCCGCCTCCTGGGTTCAGGCAATTCTCCTGCCTCAGCCTCCTGAGTAGCTGGGATTACAGGCATGCACCACCATGCCCAGCTAATTTTTTGTATTTTTAGTAGAGACGGGGTTTCACCATGTTGGCCAGGATGGTCTCGATCTCTTGACCTCGTGATCTACCTGCCTCGGCCTCCCAAAGTGCTGGGATTACAGGCTTGAGCCACCGTGCCCGGCTGATTTTTTTTATTTTATTTTTTATTTTTTGAGACGGAATTTCCCCCTGTCGCCAGGCTGGAGTGCAGTGATGCCATCTCAGCTCACTGCAGCCTCCAACTCCCTGGTTCAAATGATTCTCCTGCCTCAGCCTCCCGAGTAGCTGGGATTACAGGCATGCGCCACCATGCCCGGCTAATTTTTGTATTTCTGGTAGAGATGGAGGCTTCACCATGTTGGCCAGATGGTTTATGTATTCTGACCTTATGATCCACTTGCCTTGGCCTCCCAAAGTGCTGGGATTACAGGCGTGAGCCACCATGCCCAGCTTATAGTAGATTTAAAAAAAGATTTTTCCTTCTCCTGTTTTCAGTTAGAGACTTCAAAAGATAATAGATTCTGCATTAAAGCTATATTTTGAAAATGAAGTTTTTGTGTTCGTGCAAAGTGGGGATAATTTTCTTCAGCTTTAACTTAGAATTAGGAAAAGCATGATGGTTCTTTCTTGTGCTACGTGAAGCTAACCAATTTCAGAAAACCCAATATATGATATTTTAAAATTGTTATTATTTTTTATTAAGACAGGGTCTTGCACTTTTGCCCAGGCTGGAGTGCAGGGGCGTGATCATGGCTCATGCAGCCTCCACCTTCTGCAGCTCAAGTGATCCTGCTGCCTCAGCCTCCCAGGTAGCTGGGACTATAGGTGCACACCATCATGCCCATCAATTTTCGTATTTTTTGTAGAGATAGGGTTTTACCCTGTTGCTCAGGCTGGTTTCTAACTCCTGTGCTCAAGCAATCTGCCCACCTTAGCCTCGTTACATGCTGGAATTACAGGAATGAGCCCCTGCCTCTGGCCTCTTTTCTGTTTTTTGTGAAGGAGGGATCGTGAGTCTGAGATTGGGAGTAAAGTTTTCCTTGTAGAAAGAACCTTGGAAAGCTTTTATGTTAATGAATGTAGCCTTTTTATTCCAGTATTTCAAGATGATGTTGCTGAGTATATTAGCTCTTTTTGTAAAAAAAAAACTCACTTCTAAATTTGTCATTATTTGGTCCTAAATTACAACAGTATTACTTTCTTCCTTTGAGTGGATCTTAGGGCATGGTTATGGTGGTTGCTACTTCTGGAATTTTGGAGTACTGTGTATTTTGCAAAAAGGAATTGTTACGTCCTTCAGTAATTACCTCTTGGAACACTGGCCCATCCTTTTTGGTGTTATGAGTAGAGATCAACAATAAGCATTCCAAAATAGTGCTGATCCTGACTTAAAGTAGAGGGCTTTTACATTGGGTGGGGGAAGGATAAGACTTGTTGGCCTATTCAAATACACATAAGAAAGGAAAAGAGGACTAGAGAGTACATGTTTTAAAAATGTGTATTTTGGATGTTTAAAATGTTTTATTTTCCTGTTTTAAATGAATTTCTTAAAGGAGCTTCTTTTTTTTTTTGGAGACAGAGTCTTGCTCTGCTGCCCAGGCTGGAGTACAGTGGCATGATCTTGGCTCACTGAAACTTCTGCCTCCCAGGCTCCAGGGATCCTCCTGCCTCAGGCCCCCAAGTATCTGGAACTACAGGCACACATCCTCACACCTGTCTACTTTTTGTGTTTTTGGTAGAGACAGGGTTTGCCACGTTGCCCAGGCCTCAGCCTCCCAAAATGCTAAAGTGTGAGCCACTGACCCAGCTGGGAGCTTCATTTTTGAAGGTTGGTGAGGAGAGGTGGTGTGAAATAAAGATTTAATCTTTCCTTAACTTTTTCATAGCTCCAGTTGAAATTCATGAGAGTAATGATTCTTTGTTTTGTTTTTTAATTAACCAGACAGACTAGAATATTATTTTTATTTTTATTTTTATTGACATGAAGTCTTGCTCTGTTGCCCAGGTTGGAGTGTAGTGGTACAATCTAGGCTTACTCAACCTCCGCTGCCTGGGTTCAAGTGATTCTTGTTCGTCAGCCTCCTGAGTAGCTAGGGGACTACAGGCAGGCATCACCACATCTGGCAAATTTTTTTGTATTTTTAGTAAAAATGAGATTTCACCATGTTGGCCAGGCTAGTCTCGAACTCCTGACCTCAGGTGACCCACTCGCCTCAGCCTCCCGAAGTGCAGGGATTATGGGCGTGAGCTACCACACCTGGCCTAGAATATTCTTAAAGGATACCTGAAATGAAATTTGTGGTTGCTAACATTTGATTCTCTAACTTAAAATACAAATTTATTTAACGTGTTAAAATGAAAATTTTCTAATCCAATTCCAAGGGCTCTGTGGAAAACAATGTATTTTTCATTTATATTTAAGAACTTGAATCGAAATTAATAAATTTTTTAAAATGAAAAAAAAAAAAAAAGAGCTTGGGTGTTGTTGTTTTTTTGTTCCCTGCATTGCATGACCACAGAATACATAAACAAAAATATGTAATGGACATGTTTTATGATAGAATGTTATTTTTTACTATTAATAACTTATTTTTTATGTTAGCTAGCAATTGCTATTTCTAGAAATACAGGCTGAAAGAAGTTAACATTTAGTTATTGACCAATATAATAGACTTTATTATTTTATTATTACAGTATAAGATTTAAAGCATATTACTGTTATGAAAGTTTTAATTATAGCACTTAGAAATTGATTTAAAGTGGAAGTGAGTTTTGGTTAAATCGTAGCTGGATTAATAAATGATTTTTCAAATTAGACTTTGGCCATAGTGACTGACTTCACTCTGGTATAATAGCGGAGTCGGTGGTGGTAATAGCTGTCTGTGGTAATCTCCCTTGGTAACTGTTGCCATCCAGTGGTTCATTTCTGAAATGTCAAAATGGAATAAAAATGGGACAAAATGCTTGTTCCCCTTCTCCCCACTCCTTACTTTTGTTTGTTTTAGTTGAAACTAATAACCACACTCCCACAATCCTTTTTTTTTTTTTTTTTTTTTACGTGGGAAGAAAAAATAACCTTTTGAGGAGGAAGACAAAGGTTTTTGCCTTTAGTATTTCAGGAGATATAAGGGAAAAACAGGTAGTTTTTGATGGGCCATATTCCTGACTACTATTTTTCTTCCACTCTTTATTTTTGTACCCATTCAGCAAGTAGGAAAAAAAGATTCTTCAGTGTTTAGGACTTTTGCTGCTGAATGTAGCTACTGAATAGAGATGAGCTATGTAACAATATCATTAGGCAATAAGAACATTGCTGTGATGTTTTAGCTATATGTAAGAAAGTATAAGGCTTTTGTATTCATTTGCATTTGAAGACAAATTTCATTAGATATGCTATTATTTTGGGCTTATATGTTATATATAGAAATGGTTTCTGTACTCTGTCACCAAACCATTTATATTAAGTATACAGAATGTATACAGAATTTGTCATATTTAGTACTTCTCCATGTAGCTATGAATGGTTGCCATCTTTTTTTTCTTTTTTTTTTTTGACAGAGTCTCACTCTGTCACCCAGGGCCCAAGTTGAAGTGCGAGCAATGGCGTGATCACGTCTTACAGCAGCCTCAACCTCCTGGGCTCAGGCAATCCTCCCACCTCAGTTTCCTGAGTAGCTGGGACCACAGGCAAACAGCCACCGTGCCTGCCTAATTTTTAAAAATTATTTTTGGTAGAGACAAGGGCTCACTATGTTGCCCAGGCTGATCTTGAACTCCTGGGCATAGGCAGTCCTCCTCTCCCTCAGTCTCCCAAAGTGTTGGGATTACAGGCATGGGCCACATGCACCCAGCCAGCTATATTTTGAAGTAATGCTAATGCAATCTGAATTGTAAGAATGTATTTCAGCAGAGTTATTAGGTAAGATATTTGTGAACTGCCAAAAGTAATCTCTCAAATATTTCCAAAATAATAGGCATAGTGGGATATTTTGTTATTTTATTGATTCCACATTGAGACAGACATTTATAAAGTTATAGAGAGGGTAGGACAAAGGAAGCAGTGGTGCATTTTGGGAAATCTGATTGACACAAATATATTCATATCATTTATCTGTGTGGTTTTGTATTAACTATAACTCATTCTGGGTTTTTTTTTTCCACAAGAGTAGTGTATATTTAAAATTTGACCATGTGGGTCAGATCTTAGATATAAAATGCGTAAAACCACACTCAAAAGTTCAAGTGAACACTGATAAAATGCATCATGTTAGATTCTCAGTACCATTCTTCCACTTTGAAAAGGTAGAGAAAATAGACACTGTGGTGAGGGACAGGACAAAAGAATTGTAATTACACAGAATCATGTTCTAGAAATTATATTTATATGGTGGTTTATTATTTCAAAATGCTTTTACCTTCATTACCTCATGAATTCAATAGCATGATAAGGTAGGCAGAGCAGAGAGTGTCTTTGTTTATTGAGGAAGAAATTGAATGTCAGAAAGGTTGAGTATTAAGTCTGAATTTACATACAATGCCTGATAGAACTGGTACTTGAACCTAATTCTCCTGATCTCCATTGTAATCTCTCCATTATGTCTTGTTGCCTAATTGAAACTTGAGTTTACATCTACTGTAAGACATAGAATTAATGCAGTAAATTGTCTTATGCATTATATTTTTCAAAGAGAAGTTATAAGCCTCTGAAGCAAGGGACACATCACCATTTTGTATTTTTCCTCTGAAATTGATTCTTCCCAAGAACTTAGGAATTTGCCGTCTTATATATGTGATACTAACATTATTGACACCCAGGTGGTCATTGCTACTGGTTCTTTCTCTTTCTACCGGTGGAGATCAGTCAGGCAATGAACAATCTGTCACCTTTTACATGGTCTATGCAAATCTATTAAGGTTGTGTAGCAATCACTACTATCTAATGCGAGAACATTTTCATCAATCCAAAAAGAAACTTCAGACTCATTTACAGTAACTCCAATTCTTCCCTTCTCCACTCCCTAGGCAACCTGTTGTCTTTATGGCTTTGCCTATGCTGGACATTTCATATAAATGGGATCATATAATGGGAACTTTCATGCCTGCCTTCTTTCACTAAAAATGATGTTTTCAAGGTTCATCTGTATCATGTACTTACTCCGTTTGATGGCTGCATAATATTCAGTTGCATGAATATATATCACATTTCGTTTATCCATTCATTTACTGATGGATATTTGGGTTGTTTCTACTTTTTGGCTGTTAGAGAGAATGCAGTATGAACATTTGTGTTTAAGTTTTTGTATACACATGTATATTTTTAATTCTCCTAGCTATACCTAAGAAGTAAAATTATTGGGTCATATGGTAATTCTATGTTTAACTTTTGAAGAACTGTCAAACTGTTTCCACAGTGGCTGCACCACTATATTTCCACCAGCAATGCAGAAGGACCTTATGTTAAATTTTTTTTTTCTTTGAGACAGTGTCTTGCTGTGTCATCCAGGTGGAATGCAGTGGTACAATTATAGCTCAGTGTAACCTTGAACTCCTGGGCTCAAGTGATCCTCCTACCTGAGACTCCTGAATAGCTGGGACTAGTTTTATGCTATGATGCTAGGCTAATTAAAAAAAAATTTTTTTTTTATAGAGATAAGTTTATACTAGGTTCCCAGGCTGGTCTTGAACTCCTGGCCTCAAATGATCTCCCCACTTTGGCCTCCCAAAGTGCTAGGTTTATAGGCATGAGCCACTGTGCTCGGCTCGTACCTTAATTTTTTTGAGTGGACCATTCATCTCCAAGGCCCACCCCCTCCTTCCCCATTTTTTTGGAAGCAGTCGCACCGTGTCACCCAGGCTGGAGTGCAGTGATGCAGTCTCGGCTTACTGCAACCTCTGCCTCCTGGGTTCAAGCAATTCTTGTGCCTTAGCCTCCCAAATAGCTGGAATTACAGTCATATTCCACCATACCTAGCTAATTCTGTATTTTTAGTAGTGACAGTGTTTCGCCATGTTGGCCAGGCTAGTCTCGAACTCCTGACCTCAAGTGATCTGTCTGCCTTGGCTTCCCAAAGTGTAGGATTATAGGCATGAGCCACCACACCCAGCCTCCAAGCCCATTTTTTATTTTTTCCCTCTATCTGAAATATACTTCCCACCTCTGCCCCTGTGTCTGACCACCTGTTGCAGTTCTGTGCATCCTTCAAAGCCTGGTTCAAATGCTGCTTCTTACGCAAAATCTTCACAGATTACTAGGGCTGGAAGTGATTTGTCCCTCATTAGTGCATAAGGTTATATCATTTATTTCTCTTTGGGGCCTTTTGTAATAGTTTTTAGAGTCTTTCTTATTTCTTCTACCACATTTTCTTATTATCATAGTGTTATATATATCCATAAATTTTTAAAATATGCCTTTAGTAAATATAGGATAAATGAATGAGAGACTACTGGAAATCCTTAACTTGGCTTTTAAAATGTTGCTTGAGATATATCATATTTATAAAATTGGAATTGTAATATCTAAATACCATTACTGGAATGATGTTTTTACCTCTCCTCCCAACTGGCAGGTATGTATTCTGCAACAGTCTCCTAATTTCTTGGCCTTGCATTAAGCTGTTGTATGAGCAGTTGCCTTTCAAGGTCATTTGACAACTGGTTGCCTGCATTTATCCATTGGATCTGGAATGGCGTCTTTGTCTGTAGTTACATGTTAAAGAAGTTGTGTTACAGTACAGCTTCTTTTAGGTCTGAAGTTAAAGATTCATTTTGTAAAATTATAGTACATCATTAGATAATAAAATAAATGTAAATTATTTTAACTTTACTGTCTTTATTAGGATATATTTATTTGGTGTCCAGTGAAAACTGATGATCAACTAGCTAGATATGCCAAATAATGTAGTCCAGATACTGTGGTCCTTTTATGTAATATATGAATAATATACATATTACTCATGAGTACTCATGTTCATATTTACATATATACACATATACTTTTAGTAAAATCAGAATCATACTGTTTTGAATCTTGTGCATTTCACTTAATTTTATGAATATTCTCATATGCCATTAAATATGCTTCAAAAACATTTAAAAAAATTTTTTTATTTTTTCTCACAGCTGAGCCAGTGGTCACAAAAACTGTTTTTAATGATGACTGCAGAGTAGTCCATCATGTGAATATACAAAATGTATTTACCAAATTTTGTCTTGTGGTTAATTTTTCCTCATTTTTGGAATTTCAGTGAATGCTGCAGTGAACAAACTTGCACATTAATTTTTGTCTGGCTTTCCAATAATTTGTTAATGAGCTTTTTAAGGTATTTTGATACACATTTCCAAATTGCTTCCCAGAAGGGTTGTATATAATTTATTTAAGAAAATTCATTTTGAATTAATTTGATTTGAAATTGGAGGGTTACTTGTTTATTTTTGTAAGCTGATTTTTGCTTATACCATTCATTCAACAAGTATGTATTAAGTTCATACTATGTGCCCGGAATTCGTAGGCCCAAAGTATAGCACTGTAAACAAAGTAGAGTTTCTAACCTCATGGAGTATTCCTGTCTAAAGGACTCCAGGTATTTGTCAGTGGGTTAGTTCTTATTTTCCCTTATTTCAGAGTCAGAATTGAATAAATTATTTAGAAAAGAGGAAAACTTTCTCCTAATATCCTATCTATGCTATCGTTTTTTTTTCTACCTAGTCTATGTAGATTTTTCTCAGGGTTATGTTCATATACTTGTTTCAATAAAAAGTAAATGCTTTTTTATTTTTGAGATGGAGTTTTTGCCCTGTTGCCCAGGCTGTAGTGCAGTGACATGATCTTGGCTCACTGCAACCTCCGTCTTATCTTGGGTTCAAGTGATTCTCCTGCCTCAGCCTCTGGAGTAGCTGGGATTATAGGCACCTGCCACCACACCCAGCTAATTTTTGTCTTTTTAGTAGAGATTAGGTTTTACCATGTTAGCCAGGATGGTCTCGAACTCCTGACCTCAGGTAAGTCCCCGTGTTGGCCTCCCAAAGTGCTAGGATTACAGGCATGAGCCACCGTGCCCAGCCCCTGCTTTTCTTTTTTCAGTATTATTATTATTATTATTATTTTTTAATAGAGATGGGATTTCGCCTGGTTGCTCAGGCTGGTCTCAAACTCCTTAGTTCAAGCACTCTGGCAATCTGCCCATCTGGGCCTCCCAAAGTGCTAGGATCACAGGCATGGGCCACTGTGACTGCCTAAATACTGCTTTTCATGCTCTATATTAGTAACAGAAAATACACACAGCTATGTATTAGTTAGATACATACATGCTCTGTATTAGTCACAAAAGATACAGTGCTTTTGAGGAAACTTTAGTGTATCTGTGTTACACCTGCAGTCATGTCTGAAGGTAAACAAGACTGTCACCGTGTCCTTCAAAGCCCATTCCCATACTCCCATAATTTTTCTGCCTATATTTAAGTTCCAATTTTAAGAAGTCATATTACCTTAAATTGTAGTTATTCTAATCATATTGATATCAGTTTCATGGATATTGCATCTTTATTTCATTAACAGGTTGAATCATTTATTTTGGACCAAGAAGATCTGGATAACCCAGTGCTTAAAACAACATCAGAGATATTCTTATCAAGTACTGCAGAAGGAGCAGACTTACGCACTGTGGATCCAGAGACACAGGCACGACTAGAAGCATTGCTAGAAGCAGCAGGTACTTTACTTTTTGTTTTCTCTTTTTCTTCTCTTTAAAAGTCTAGATCTCTTGGGTTTTTTTTTTTTTTTTTTTTTTTTTTTTTTTTTTTTT
>NW_016107416.1:1455418-1478610 GCF_001604975.1 Cebus imitator
GGGTTCAAGCAATTCTTCTGCCTCAGCCTCCTGCGTAACTGGGACTGCAGGCAGGCACCACGATGTCTGGCTAATTTTTATATTTTTAGTAGAGATGGGGTTTCACCATATTAGCCAGGCTGGTCTCAAACTCCTGACCTCCTGATCACCTGCCTCAGCCTCCCAAAGTGCTAGAATTACAGATGTGAGCCACCACGCCCAGTCAAGCCTAGATTTCTTTACAGAGTGATATGGGGTTATCCCAAAATTCTGTAACATACAAAATTTAAAATCTCTAAAATTTATTTTACTTTTTATTTCTCAAAGAAAATGTTCATATTTTGGATTTCTGTGTTCAACTCTTATATTTTTAAGGTATTAAGATAATCAGCAGCTGGGTACAGTGGCTCACGCCTGTAATCCCAGCACTTTGGAAGGCTGAGGCAGGCGGATTGCCTGAGCTCTAGAGTTCGAGACCAACCTGGGCAACTTGGTGAAACCCTGTCTCTACTAAAATACAAAAAATTAGCCAGGTGTGGCAGCATGTGCTTGTAGTCCCAGCTACTCAGGAGGCTAAGGCAGGGGAACTGCTTGAACCTGGGAGGTGGAGGTTGCAGTGAACCAAGATCACACCATTGCACTCCATCCTGAGCAACAGAGTGAGACTCTGTCTCAAAAAAAAACCACAATGATAATCAGCTAGTTATCAAGGAAAAGTTATCTGTTAGTAATTACATTATAAAATTAAAATGTGTTGGTTGGGCGTGGTGGCTCACACCTGTAATCCCACCATTTTGGAATGCTGAGGCAGGTGGATCATAAGGTCAGGAGTTCAAAACGAGCCTGATCAACATGATGAAACCCTGTCTGTACTAAAAATACAAAAATTAGCTGGGCATGGTGGTGTACCTGTAATCCCAGTTACTCGGAAGGCTGAGGCAAGAGAATTGCTTGAACTGGGACCTGGGAGGTGGAGGTTGAAGTGAGCCAAGATCGTGCCTCTGCACTCCAGCCTGGGCTCCTGAGCGAGACTCCATCTCAAAATAAAATAAATAAAATAATCAATTTATGACTCTTTATCTGTACTGATTTGGGGAACTGCATGTGATTACTTGTGTATTCACTTTAATCTATGCTTAGCTTGATTTTAAATAGCTAATTTTTTTTTGAGACAGAGTCTTGCTCTGTCGCCCAGGCTGGAGTGCAACCCCTCACTACTGGGTTCAAGCAAGTCTCCTGCCTCAGCCTCCTGAGTAGTTGGGACTACAGGCGTGCCCCACCATGCCCAGCTAAATTTTGCATTTGTATTAGAGACGGGATTTCACCATGTTGGCCAGGCTGGTCTCAAACTCCTGGCCTCAGGCAGTCCACCCGTCTTGGCCTCCCAAAGTGCTGGAATTACAGGTGTAAGTCACTGCGCCTGACCCTGGAATACCTCCTGAAGGACTTGCCTGAGCTGAGATCGCATCATTGCGCTCTGGCTTGGGTGACAGTGCAAGACTTTGTCTCAAAAAAAAAAAAAAATAGCTATTTAAAATCAAGTTAAACATAGATTACAGTGAATACTCAGGTAATTAACATGCAGCTCCCTAAATCAGTACAGATAAAGAAGTCATAAATTCATTAAATTTATCTCCCACATTTTTATTTTATAATGTAATTGCTGACAGGTAAGTTTTATAGTTAACTTTTTTAACTTTTTTTTTTTTTTTTTTGAGATGGAGTCTCACACTGTCACCCAGTCTGGTATGCAGTGGTACAGTCTCGGCTCTCTGCAACCTCCGCCTCCTGGGTTCAAGCTCTTCTCCTGCCTTTGCCTCCCAAGTAGCTAGGATTACAGGTGCCTGCCACCATGCCTGGCTAATTTTTTGTATTTTTAGTAGAAGTGGGGTTTTACTATGTTGACTAGGCTGGTCTCGAACTCGTGATCTCATGATCCTCCGGCCTCGGCTTCCTAAGGTGCTGGGATTACAGGCATGAGCCACCGTGACCGGCTACTCTTTTTTTATTTTAATAAGCAGAAGTACATTCTAAAATAATGATAAAAAGTATGTATTTCTATTGGTTTTTTTGTGTGTAGTATTATATATATAGTAAGTGCATAAATCAGTAACAGTTGTTTATTATCAGCTACTATACATGATACTGTACATAATTGTATGTCCCACACTTTATGCAACTGGCAGCATGGTAGGTTTGTTTACACTGGCATCACCACAAACGCATGTGCTATGATGGCACTATGCAATAGGAATTTTTCAGCTCCATTATCATCTTTGGGGACCACCATTGTACATATAGTCTGTCTTTAACCCAAACATTGTTATGCAGTGCACGACTATATTTCATATTGAAGATGAAAACTGTGATTTATAGGCATGAGCCGTTGCACCCAGCCTAGGAAGATAGAATTCTTGACACTATTTTAACTTAAACAAAATAAAGTTGAAAATATTTTTTTCTTTAAGGTTCTTTGAAAATTAAGAATTAGGCCATATCAAGAGCTTTAAAAAATTCTTTTCTAAATTATAAATGTAATATGTATTATAAAATAGCTAAAGCAATGTTAAATATATTAAGTAGATAATAAAACCTTCCCATTGTCTGTCAAGGTTTACATATACTTCTGGACTTTCCCCCTTGTGGTAATATAAATACATCTGCATGTTTGAATATGCATGATTGTTAAAAATGAAGTAGGATCATAATACACAAAATACAACTTTTTTTTCCACATAATTTATTGTGGGCATCCTTCCATGACAGTTTATGTTGATCTTTCTTTTTTTATTAAAGGGTACATTAATAGTCTGTTGCTTGGATGTACCATAATTAATTTTACCAATTTTAGTTTATATCCAGTTTTTCAGTATCACAAATAATGCTATAGTTTGTAGCCTTATATATCTGTAACTTTTCTTACTTGTGCAAGTATCTCTTTAGGACAGATTTTTATAAAGCAGTATCAATGGGTAAGAATATATTTGCATTTAAAATTTTGGTAACCGGCTGGGCATGGTGCCTCATGCCTATAATCCCGGAACTTTGGGAGGCTGAGGCAGGTGGATCACTTGAGGTCAGGAGTTTGAGACTAGCCTGGCCAACATGGTGAAAACTCGTCTTTACTAAAAAAAAAAACAAAAATTAACTGGGCATGGTGGTGCATACCTTTAATCCCAGCTACTCAGGAAGCTGAGGCAGGAGAATCGCTTGAATCTGGGAGGTGAAGGTTGCAGTGAGCTGAGATTGTGCCACTGTAGTCTAGTCGAGTGACAGAGCAAGACTGTCTCAAAAAATAAATAAGTGAAATAAAATTTTGACAACTATTGTTAAATTAGTTCTTCAAGTTTGTGTTTGTATTTATTCCTATCAACAATTTTTGAGAGGACCTCACACTTCAGATGTTGTTTTGTCAATTTCATAAATGAAAAATACCTCACCATTTAGATTTGCATTCATTTTGTTATTAGTAAATTGTGTTGGCAGCTCTTTGGAAATGATATAAATTCGCTGGATGTTGTATATATAATTTTTTAATTTTAATTTTATTTGTAAGAATGAATTTAATTTAAAATGTTGTTCCAGAAGATGGTTGTCAGTGGGTTTTTGACCTAAGGAAGAAACAATTGAATTGTTTGTTATGATATTACAGACTATCCCACTTCTGAAAATACTACTGAAAATAGTATAGTCAGATATCCTCTACTAGAGCACTTATGGTGTGACTGTGTATTTTGAAAGAAATCTCATGTATTTGATACAGTTAGCATCATATGAAGTTACATGTTGAGTTAGTTAGAGGATAAATTAATATTATGTGCATAACAAAGGTAGAAAGACTGAAACATAGGTGGTTATGCCATGGCCTTCGATACTAGTGGCAGAATTGAAATGATCAACCTTATCTTCTTTGGTCAACCTAACCTATGGATTCTGTACCATTTCTTTTCCCTAGATAATAGTGTTTAGAAATATAATTACAATTTGCACTTTTATACTTTTTTTTTGTCCTGCACTACCTGATTGATTGATGCACACTGAAGGGATTGGCAAATTGTCAACTGCTGATGGTAAAGCTTTTGCAGATCCTGAGGTACTCCGGAGACTGACATCCTCAGTTAGTTGTGCACTGGATGAAGCTGCTGCTGCACTGACACGGATGAAAATAGAAAACAGCCACAATGCAGGACAAGTGGACACGTATGTGTTTAATGACTTTTGGGTGTTAAACGTTTTCTTGAGTAGATTTTGGGGAAGTAGCCAGTTTTGGTTAAATATATCTTTTGGTGGAGCTTATAAACTTTAGCTGAATGGATATTATATTTTAAGTAGATATATAAATGTATATGTATTATGTAGCTATAAAAGTGGATATTAGGCCGGGCGCGGTGGCTCAAGTCTGTAATCCCAGCACTGTGGGAGGCCGAGGTGGGTGGATCACGAGGTCAAGAGATCGAGACCATCCTGGTCAACATGGTGAAACCCCGTCTCTACTAAAAATACAAAAAATCAGCTGGGCGTGGAGGTACATGCCTGTAATCCCAGCGACTCAGGAGGCTGAGGCAGGAGAATTGCCTGAACCCGGTTGGCGGAGGTCGCGGTGAGCCGAGATCGTGCCATTGCACTCCAGCCTGGGTAACAAGAGCGAAACTCTGTCTCAAAAAAAAAAAAAAAGTGGATATTATTGTTTCTTCATTCAGCTCTTATTCATTGAGCATTCTGTGAAATGTATAAAACTAGAGTCTATGAAAAATCCAAACTGAATAAGATCTGGTTTTCAGTTATAAGGAAGTTACTTATTCCAAAGGTTATTATAGTAAACCTCTGTGACTGCTTGAATAATGATATATGAAATGAGTTACTAATGCAGTAGCCTAGTTGCTTGCTACTCAAATGTGGTCCATGGCCTAGCAGTATCAGCATCACCTCAGACCTTATGAGATATGCAGAATCTCGGGCCCTACTCCAGATCCACGGAATCAGAATCTGCATTTTAACAAAAAATATGAGTAAATCGTATGCACATTAAAGTTTGAGACTCAGTTGTCTAGTTAGTCATTCTGTGGTAAAAGAGGTTTTCACCTTCACTATTACTAAATAAAAATTTCAGCTGTAGGATTATATCCCAACATGTCTTTGGGAATCATTATAGAAATAGAGTTTAAAAACTTGTGTATCTAATACAGGGATGTCCAATTTTTTGGCTTCCGTGGGCTACATTGGAAGAAGAATTGTCTTAGGCCATACGTAAAATACAAACACTAAAAGCCAGGCATGGTGGCACATTTCTGTAACCAGGCACTTTGGGAGGCCAAAGTGGGAGGATCACTTGAGACCAGGAGTTCAAGACCAGCTTGGCCAACATGGCGAAAACTCATCTCTACTAAAAATATAAAAATTAGCCAGGTTTGGTGACACACACCTGTAATCCCAGCTACTCGGGAGGCTGAGACACAAGAATCACTTGAACCTGGGAGGCGGAGGTTGCAGTGAGCCAAGATTGCACCACTGCGTTCCTGCTTAAGTGACAGAGTGAGACTCTGTCTCAAAACAAAACAAAACAAAACAAAATACAAACACTAATGATAGCTGATGAACAAAAAGAAAAAAAACTGCAAAAGAATTTTATAGTGTTTTAAGAAAGTTTACGAATTTGTGTTGGGCTGCTTTCAAAGCTGTCCTAGGCCATGAGTTGGACATGCTTGGTCTAATGCTTTAAAAAACCTCATTTAAAATTTGTTATGTTAGGAGATTTTAAAAGATAAAAATGATAGCTGGTTTCAAATTCACTCACTGGCTTTCTGGCTTGGTTGATAAACATGAATAATTGAAGTTGCAGAAAAGATACTCAGCAAATATGTTCGTATAATTTTATCTCTTACTATATTAACATTTTTCTGTGTGTGAGTAACTCTTTATATTTAATATAATTTATCATAGGACCCCTGAGTCTTTTTGTTTTGGTTAATTGTTGAATGGTTTTGTTTCCAGTCGCAGTCTAGCAGAAGCTTGTTCTGATGGGGATGTTAATGCTGTTCGTAAATTGCTAGATGAAGGCAGAAGTGTAAATGAACATACAGAAGAAGGAGAAAGCCTGCTGTGTTTGGCTTGTTCAGCAGGGTATTATGAATTAGCACAAGTAAGCAGAAATAAGATCTTTAGTGATTAAAATTGTGGAATGGTTTTGGTATTTTATTAATTTTTGTCACTTATAAGATAGATTATAATTAGAGGCCAGAGTCTTCTCTTCCCCCACCCCACTTCCCTTTTTGGCAGTAGGTAAAGTAGAAATGGATACATAGTTTGTAGCCTGTACGTGCAACTGAGAATGGTTCATTTTTCTGCCACTTACTCAAAGCTAATCCTAATAAGAAACAAATGGAAATAATAATTTTAAATTTGTCCTTAGAAATAATATACAACTATAATGGAAAGTAGTCATTATTTTTATCACATTCAAGTTACCCCAATTCTTTTAATTTTTTTTTCTTCTGTGTTAGAGCAGTACTGGAAATGAACCATGTTTTTACCAGTTTCTGTCTTGTGAGTATAGTTTTGCTGTTCTTTAGCTCTAGATAACCTCAAGCATAACATACTTTGACAAGAGCAATCACATTTTATAATAGGATGGCTAATATGATTGCCTACTTTTAAGATTAACATGTAATGATATTGTAAAATATGGCACGTAACCAGGCATGTTGAGCAGTGAAAGTTGGTATATTTTTTCAAAAGGTCATTATTGATTTTTCATCACCCCTATTCTAGAAGAATATCTTCATAGATTTAGTATATTCTCTAGAAATACTATTGTGTAGTAAGAATTTACAATTTCTCTATGTGTATATGTGTTTTAAAGGTATTGCTTGCTATGCATGCTAATGTTGAAGATAGAGGGAATAAAGGAGACATAACTCCCCTGATGGCAGCTTCCAGTGGAGGTTACTTAGATATTGTGAAATTATTACTTCTTCATGATGCCGATGTCAACTCCCAGTCTGCAACAGGTATGTAGAAAATGATGTATTAGTTGGGAGAAAAAAATTGACATAATTAATTGTTACCTGAGACAGAAAAATTAGATTTCTGAGAAAAACCAGTGTAAACCTACAGAAAAATCTTAGCCCTTGTGTGGAATCTTTGAGTAAAATACAAATTAATCTGATATTCTCAAAAGTCCTTAAAACACTTAGATTCTCTTTAGTCAAGATTGAGTTTTTGTGGTATAAACATAATGAAACATTATTCAGACTTAAAAAAAAGGAAGAGATCCTGCCATTAGCCACAACATGGATGGACCTGAAGGACATTATGCTACTGAAATAAGCCAGACACAGAAAGAAAAGTATTGTATGATTTTACTTTTTCTCCCCCACAGTCTTGTGAATGTATATATGCATGATCTCACTTACATGTGGAATGTTGAAAATGTATAAAAAGGGTCGAATATATAGAGATAAGACATTGGTTACCAGGTCAGGGGTGGGGAGAAGAAATGGAAGAAGTAGGTCAAAGGATAGAAAGTAGTGAATATATAGAATGAATAAGTCAAAAAATCTGATGTACAACATGACGACTATAATTAGTAATAGTGTACTATATTCAGGATTTTTACTGAATGAGTAGATCAAGCTGCTCTTGCCACAGGGGGCAAAATTGGATAACTATGAGAGAAGAATATGTTAATTTGTTCTACTGTAGTAACCATTTTACTACATTATGTGTCTTATAAGAACATGTTACATGCCTTACGTAAATAATATATATGGAGGCAAAATTTTAAACTGTTTCTTATAATTCTTTATCTTCAATACAAAACACTTTAGATTATAGATAAACCTGAGTGTTTACCCTATAGGCTTTTACATGTTGAGTGTGTTGAATACATTTACTAATTAAGATAATCTTTTTTTTTTTTTTTTTGAGATGGAGTCTTGCTCTGTCACCCAGGCTTGATTGCAGTGGCACTATCTCTGCTCACTGTAACCTTCGCCTCCTGAGTTCAAGAGATTCTCCTGCCTCAGCTTCCCAAGTAGCTGGGATTATAGGTGCATACCATCACACCTGGCTAATTTTTTGTAACTTTTTTAGTAGAGATAGGGTTTCACCATGTTGGCCATGCTGGTCTTGAACTCCTGATCTCAGGTGATCTGCCCGCCTCGGCCTCCCAAAGTGCTGGGATTACAGATGTGAGTCACCAAGCCTTGTCAAGGTATTCTTGTATAGCAACAGTCCTCAACCTTTTTGATACCAAGGACAATTGGAAGACAATTTTTCCACACATAGGTGTGGGGGGGATGTTTTTGGAGTGAAACTATTTCACCTCAGATAGTTAGGCAGTTGTCTCATAAGGAGCATGCAACCTAGATCCTTTGCCCGTCATTTATTTGAGCAGCTTTGTACATACTATAGTTGGAACCCTTGAAAGTGGTTCTTTCTGTATTAATTAAATATAAAAAATGTCTCTTACATTTACATAAAAGAAAACAGTTAATTTTAGAGCATGTTGGTGAACCACCAGATTGATTTACTTATTTTTTTTGTCTGATTATGAAAATAATATATACTCGTTGGAAGAACATTTGAGAAATGCAGAGAAGTAGGAAGAATAAAAGATTACTCCCATAATCTCTGTGGCACAGAAATCACTGCTATTACTATTAGTTTAGTTCCTTCCAGTATTTTTGATGTATAAAGTTATGCAGTTGAAATTATACCCTATGTGCAATTTTGTTTGACTTTACTTATTTTCCATTCTATTAACTTTTTAACAAACTTTTTTAAAGGTTGCGTAATATTTCATAGAATTGATATACCACAATTTTTAGGGGCAGAGGGCATTAATTGGTTGTGAACCACAGCAAAAGATTTTAAATTAAGATGATGACATCAATTACTTTGTTCTGGTTAGCAGCATTATGCTATATACACACTCTTTTTAAAAATACTCAAAAAAGATGATGCTGCCATCAAGGAAGTTTTAAATTTCTCCTTGAGTTTTTTTGAGATCATCAAATTCAGTGGGTTTTAAGGTTGTTTTCTGTCAAATAACCCTAACTTTAAGCCAAACCGTATATGGAAGCACAGATATAATATTATACAGATAAAAGAGGAATTGATCTAAAGTAGAAATAGTTGAGGGGTTTGATTTCTGGAACCTAGTTCTCCCCATTTCCTGTGCTGTAGAACTTCTTGGAAGGGGGGATTCTAAAGTTCTTCGGAATACAATTTGAAAACCATATTGTTCTCAGTACCTTTATTTTTATTTTGAAAGAGGAAAGGGCTTTGAAGTCCCTCCTTTTTTTTTTTTTTTTCTGGCTGAAATAGATATGCTATGTAGAAGGAAGGGATTATTATGTACCATGCAGTAAGCACATACTCTTGGATGGGCTCTGCAGTATACTGTCCATGTGGCCATTTCAGATGTTTTTCTCAAACCCCACACATACCCCTCCTCACTTCCACTGATTGCCTTAACTCATACTTCATTGGGAAAATAGAAATTTCCAGAAGGAAATTGGGTCGTCTTCTCACCAATAATTTCTAGTCAAGTTCATATTTTAATTAATTCATTCATTCACTTTGTTCAGTAAGCTGCACCTACTGCCTGCATGTCAGAATCACTTAAGAGAGCTTATTAAAAATATAGGTTCCCAGGAGTCTTCCTTCTGTACTCCAAAGTAGTCAGTATCAGGAGAGACCAGGGCTGATAAACCACACCTCCATATTGCAGCTCTGTCAGGGAATGTGGTCGCTATTCTGGTCACCTACTTTTACTTAATGTATTTTGTTTGATGTCAGATATCCTTTTCTGCCTTTAGGAATCCTACTTAACTTTTGAGGTCCAATCCAAATGTAGCTACTACTGCTTTTTTAAAGAACAAACAATTCCAGTTTTATTGGCATAATTCATGTACAGTAAAATTCACTTAAGTATATGATAATGATTTTTAGTACATTTATAGTTGTACAACTATCAGTACAATCTAATTATAGAATATTTCCATCACCTCAGTCTCAGACAACTACTAATCTACTTTCTGCCTCTATAGATTTGCTTCTCTGGATATTTTTCGTCATCCAAACCTTTATAGTGTATAGTCTTTTGTATCGGGCTTCCCTGAAAGTCTTCTTTTTTTTTTTTTTTGAGACAAGGTCTTGCTCTGTTTCCCAGATAAGAGTGCAGTAATGTGATTGTAGCTCACTGCAGCCTTAAACTCCTGGGCTCAAGTGATCCTCCCATCTCTTGCCTCCAGAGTAGCTGGGACTACAGGTGTATGCCACCATGCCTGGCTCAGTTCTTTTTAGTAGAGATACTGTGTTGCCCAGACTGGTCTCAAACTCCTAGGGGTCAAGCAGTCCTCCCACCTTGGCGTCCTAAAGTGCTGGGATTACAGTTGTGGGCCATTGCACCTGGTCAGAAAATCTTTTAATTAGTAAGAAAATTGGCTGGTTGAGGTGGCTTATGCCTGTAATCACAGTACTTTGGGAGCTTGAGGCAGGTGGAACACCTGAAGTCAGGAGTTTGAGACCAGCCTGGCCAACATGGTGAAAACCCTTCTCTATTAAAAATGCAAAAATTAGCCAGGCCTGGTGGTGGGCGCTTGAAATCGGGAGGCAGAGGTTGCAATGAGCCAAGATCACACAATTGCACTTCAGCCTGGGTGGCAGAGTGAGACTTTGTCTCAAAAAAAAAAAAGAGCCAGGTGTAGTGGCTCACGCCTATAATCCCAGCACTTTAAGAGGCTGTAGTGGGTGGATCACCTGAGGTCAGGAGTTTGAAACCACCCTGACCAACAAGATGAAACAAAAAAAAAGAAAAAGGAAATTAAGGTGATGCTTCTAACCAATGATAATGAGAAAAAGTTGAGATAGTAGTTGTAGTGAGTTGTATAAGGGAATTGAAGAGGTATACCTGGCACATTAGCATAATCATAATTGTATCTGTTCTGATTTTATATTTCTTTTTATTATGTTTTTCTTTTTTTAATCTTTTATTTTTTTAATACATATTCTGCTTATGTATTATATTTCTCTTTGTTCTTTTTAGGAAACACTGCACTAACTTACGCCTGTGCTGGAGGATTTGTTGACATTGTTAAAGTGCTCCTTAATGAAGGTGCAAATATAGAAGATCATAATGAAAATGGACATACTCCCTTAATGGAAGCAGCCAGTGCAGGTCATGTGGAAGTTGCAAGAGTTCTTTTAGATCATGGTGCAGGCATCAACACCCATTCTAATGAATTCAAAGAAAGTGCTCTTACGCTTGCGTGCTATAAAGGTACTTAACATATGCATGAATATTTATAATGTTTTTCATAACCACTTTGAATATTTGAGTTAACTTTATAATGCTTATGTTTTCCCTGTGCTATAAAATTACCTAGTTTAAAAGAGATTATATAGAAAGTCTATTTTAGCCTGTATTGCCTGTAATATAGTTTTCCAGTATATGTTTATTATTTTAATTCATATTTACTGGGTTAACTGTGAAGTTAACCCAAACACTTAGCATAGATTTAGAGGGTTTCCATTATTTAATAAATTTTGTTTTATATGCTTTTTCCAGTGTTTATTTAAAAAATAGTACATGCCAAAGTAATACACACAATACTGAAAACCTGAAAAACACAGAATAACACAAAGAAAAGAAATTTTTCTTTTTTTTCTTTTTTCTTTTCTTTATTTGAGACAGTGTCACTCTGCCACTCAGGCTGGAGTGCAGTGGTGCAATCTCAGCTCACTGCAACCTCTGCCTCCTGGGCTCATGTGATTCTCGTGCCTTGGCCTCCCAGGTAGCTGGGACTACAGGCATGCACCACCATGCCTAGCCAATTTTTGTATTTTTAGTTTATGGTTACTTTAAAACTGTTTCACTATGTTGACCAGGCTGGTCTTGAATTCCTGACCTCAAGTGATCCTTCTTCCTCAGCCTCCCAATGAGCTGGGATTACAGGCATGCATCACCACACCCAGCTAAAGAAAAGAAATTTTAAAATGACATGTAATGCTACCATCTAAAGATAAAGAAGCATGTAAACAATATTTTAGTGTACATATTTCTGGTGTGTTTTTAAGTATGTTTATATACAAACATATATATTTTAAACAAAAGTTATACTCTAACAGTTTTATAGTCTACTTTTATTTAGCAGTATATCAGACATTTTTCATCTGAATAAATATTTTTTATTTTTTATTTTTATTTTTTTGAGACGGAGTTTCGTGCTTATTGCCCAGGCTGGAGCACAATGGCATGATCTCAGCTCACTGCAACCTCTGCCTCCTGGGTTCAAGCAATTCTCCTGTCTCAGCCTCCCAAGTAGCTGGGATTACGGGCGCATGCCACCGTGCTCGGCTAATTTTTGTATTTTTAGTAGAGACAGGGTTTCATCTTATTGGTCAGGCTGATCTCGAACTCCTGACTGCAGGTGATTCATCCACCTCGGACTCCCAAAGTGCTGGGATTATAGGCATGAGCCACTGCAGCTGGCCTATTTTTTATTATTTTTAGAGATAGGATTTTGCTCTGGTGCCCAGGTTGGAGTGCAGTGGCACTGTCAGAGCTCACTGTAGCCTCAAACTCCTGGGTTCAAGCGATCCTCCTGCCTCAGCCTCCTGAATAGCTAGGATTACAGGCTTATGTCACCATACCCAGCTAATTTTATTTTTATTTTTTTGTAGAGATGGAAGTCTCACTCTATTGCCCAGGCTGGTCTCTATTGTCCAGGCCTCAAGTAATCTTTCTACCCCAGACTCCCAAAATGTTAGGATTATAGGTATAAGCCACCATACCTGACCTCAATAAATATTTGTACACTGTAACTTTTGATGATCATGTACTATTTTACTATTTCATTTAGGATTAAAATTGGCTACGTATATCACAGATTCTAAATTAATAATGATTTGAACAAAAGAGAATTAGAAGGGTAAGCTGTTTAGCGCTAGTATGGCAGTTCCATTGTCATCAAGAGCTCATAATTCTGTTTTTTTTCTCTACTATCCTATAATGTGGTTTGTATCCTCAAGGTTACAATAAACGTATAAACCAGGATGGTAGCTAGGACCCCAGCAGTTCGCATTCTAGGAATGATAAAGCCGTTAAGGACCAAATAAGGAGTGCCTCTCAATTTAGCAAGCTTCCTTTAAAGAGTCTTCCTAGGTGTGCAGCCGTATAACTACCACTTAAATCTCATTGGCTACACATAGCTGCAAGAAGGGCAGAGAAATATAGTCTTCTAGTCAGGTAAGTTGCCCAGATGAAATTGGAGTTCCGTTACTAAAAAACAATAAGAGAATGCTGGGTACAGTAGCTCACACCTGTAATCACAAGCACTTTGGGAGGCTGAGGCAGGAGGGTCTCTTGAGGCCTAGATCAGTCCTAGCTGCTGGGGTAGCTGAGGTGGAAGGATCCCTTGAGTCTTGGAGTTCGAGGCTGCAGTCAGCTATGATCATGCCACTGCACTGTAGCCTGGTCATTAGAGACCCCGTCTTTAAAAAAGAGAAAGAATAAAAGAATGGATATTGGATAGGAGACTAACAGTCTCTGCCAAATACATCAGATAGATGCACATAATTGCCTATTGTTGGACACTTGAATTGTTTCCAGGTTTTCAGTATTATTAAAAACACTGTGATAACATCCTTGTGCAGACATTTTTGCCTAATCTCTGATTATTTCCTTAGGATAAATTCCTGGAAGTGGAATTGCTGGGTCAAAGGGTATGGACATTTTTAAGGCTTTTGATACATATTGCCAAATTGCCTTCTAGAAAGGTTCAACCAATTTATACTCCCACCAGCAATGTTTGAGAGTGCCCTTTACCCCACCCTACACCCCTGCCAACACTGGGTATTATTATTCTTTTTAATATTTGCCATTTGATAGTAAAAAAAAAAATGGTGTCTTATTTTAATTTGCATTTCTTTAATAGGAAGGTCGTTTTCATCAGTTAAATATTCACTTGCATTTCTTTCTTGAATTATCATTTCATATTCTTCACCCATTATTCTACTGGAGGGTTTGTCTTTTTCGTATTGACTATCAAGGCTTTTTTTAAATTCACTGTATCAAGAGGATTGAAATTATTTTAAATGGAGTTTTCTGTGCCTGCTTATTGCCACAGTGGGTTTATGGTTACTTTAAAGCTGTTTTTCTGGAGTACATGATCCAAAGATACTTTACTTGGCTATTTGATCTCAGGGTTTTCATTAGCTAAATAATTATGTATATTCAACCAAGGTAAAAGCATTATTGCTTTACTTAACCTTGAATTATGTGCCTTAGACTAATTCAATCTTTAAAGCCTAGATAATAAGACCTTGAAAAAAGCCTATATATTACTTTGAATGGGCTTTGTAAAACTGTTAACTGATTTATTTATTGAATGTAAAATAAGTTGTCAAATTCTTGGATAGACATCTGAAGAAAAAGAATCCATGCTTCAATACCTAAGTATTAAACTGATAGTCAATTATTTTAAAATTTCCATTCCTCTTTTCAAGGCCATTTGGATATGGTTCGCTTTCTACTTGAAGCTGGTGCAGATCAAGAGCACAAAACAGATGAGATGCACACTGCCTTAATGGAGGCCTGCATGGTAATTTTAAATTACACTCGAGATTTCATGGGAAGAAAAGTTCATATGTGTTTAAGCCTTTGAGAGTTATTAATTGGTGTTGGGTTTGTATAATTTCTTAACTCGATGCTCAATTAAACACAGTTAATGCTTGAATGCCTCTGCTTTTGGAAGAGAACAGTAAAGTATTTGGCCTTAGGGCTGTTATTGATAAAACTTTAATTTTGGAGGTAGTAGACATAGTTCTAGTGTTTTTATAGTTTCATATTAAAATCATATATAGCAAATTAACTTCAAAATATATTGACTCAAACTATATGGATAGCCTATGAAACATTTAACTTTTTTTTTTTTTAAGGATAATCTAGAATATTTTTAATATAAACCTTTTGCGTCACAGAGAATAATAATCACCTTTAGTGCTGTCAATCCAGAAATCCTTTTTCTACTTCTGTAAACACATATATATTATGCATATATGCATATCTAAAAGAGAGTGCAAATACAGAGAAACTCAACGCATTCTGATAAATATTTAAGACAGATTTAATGGCAAGAAAATTACCTGGAAATACAAATGCGTTTCTCAGATGTGATTAAATAAGCTCATCATTACATATGTTAATTTCTATTTTGTTGACTATTGCTGTGTAACAAATCACTCAAAACATAGTGGCTTAATGTAGCAGCCACATATTATCACTATCTATTTTTTTTTTTTTTTTGAGATGAGTCTCGCTCTGTTGCCCAGGCTGGAGTGCAGTGGTATGACCTTAGCTCACTGCAACCTCCGCCTCCTAGGTTCAAGTGATTCTTGTGCCTAAGCCTCCCAAGTAGATTCAAGTGATTTTCGTGCCTCAGCTTCCCAAACCTCCCACGTATATCTCACACTATCTTATATCTCATATGATTCTGTCGGTTGATTGGGTGGTTTTTCTGTTGATCTCTGTCTCTCTCTCTTTTTTGAAGACAGACTCTCACTCTGTTACCCAGGCTAGAGTGCAGTGGCACTGTCATGGCTCACTACAGCCTGTATCCCCTGTACTCAACCAGTCCTCTCGCCTCAGCTTCCCAAGTACCTGAGACTAGAGGGACATGTCACCATGCCCAGCTTTTAAATTTTTTGTAGAGATAATATCTCACTGTGTTGCCTAGGCTTTAAGAAAAGAGTTGTATTTATTTATTTACTTTTTTTTTTTTTTTACAATTCCTCTCTTAATATATGTACCGAAGATATGTTAGTAGGATCTATAAAAAAAAAATCTTCAAACTTCAGCTGCGTGTGGTGGCTCATGCCTGTAATCCTAGCACTTTGAGAGGCTGAGGCGGGTGGATCACTTTAGGCCAGGATTTCAAGACTAGCCTGGCCAACATGGTGAAACCCCATCTCTACTAAAAATACAAAACTTAGCCAGGCATGGTGGTGTGCACCTGTTATCTCAGCTACTTGGGAGGCTGAGACACGAGAATCACTTGAATCTGGGAGGTGGAGGTTGCAGTGAGCTGAGATCACACCACTGTACTCCAGCTTGGGTGACAGAGCAAGACTCTTTCTTTAAATAGAAAAAGAATTCAAGTAAATTCAAGTAAAACAATTTATTGAGAGCCTAGAGGAGGTCGGCACAATAGCAATTCTGTGATCTGTAGACACTTAAAAATCCTTGTTTTCTTTTCAATTAGAAATACATTTCAACTACCAAATAACTCAGTACAGTAATTTGGTTAAAATATTTTATTTTACATGTATTTGAAGTATTAGTAAAACTAAAATTTTAATGTGAAGTCATCTGTTTTTGGCATCATATCAAAAGTGATTAAAGCTGGGCTAGTCATTTAGTTAAGTATAATAAAAGTCTTGATGGATATTGAAATTTAACAGTTAAGGTTTCTTTATTTAATTCTTTTTTGGTTTTGAGATAGGGTCTCTGTCACTCAGGCTGGAGTACAGTGGCATGATCTTGGCTCACTGCAACCTCTGCCTCCTGTGCTCAAACAGTCCTCCTGCCTCAGCCTCCCAAGTAGCTGTGGCTACAGGTGCACACCATTAGCTTAACTAATTTTTGTATTTTTTGTAGAAACATGGTTACACCCTGTTGCCCAGGGTGGCCTTGAACATCTGGGCTTAAGCTATCTGCCTGCCTCCGCTTCCCAAAGTGGTGGGGTTACAGGTGTTAGCCACCATGCCCAGCCTTATTTCTTTAATAAAAGAACTACTAAACCTTCTTTTTCTACTCAGTATTTATTTTTCCTTAGCAACATTTTGGTCATTTTTGAAATATAGTACAACATAGCCTCTGACCTTATGTGCCACAACAAGCATTAAGACCTACATAAATCTTGACATTAAGAATTTGAAATTGAAGAAGGATATTTATGGTGATAAGTAGAATTGATACCCAATATTTTACTGTTAATTGCCTTATTATCTATGCAGATAGGCTATGGTAAAAATGAGAATATTTTATTGTTAATTGCCTTACTATCTATACAGATAGGCTATGGTAAAATTTTTTCCCAAATTAATCTTTATTTTTATGTCTTTACCTCATTGCAACAAGGCATTGTGATTAGGAAAAATATAGGATAGTGTCAATCCAGAGATGTTTATGTTGGTGACATAATCCCAAGTAGTAATGACTTCACATAATTTGTTGTGTTATTTTTTGCCATGCCTTTGTTTCTGAAATAGATCTCATACAGTTTCTGCATTTGAATATGCAACCTGAATTTGAGTATATGGCTATAGTTGACCTGGCAGTAGTATAACCTGGTTATTTTGAGGTCCTGTTGACTATAGATTTCAGTTTTTTGAACTTCAAAAAATACGGAAATTTAAAATTATTTGGATTTGTGACTGTTAATGTCACCGAGTCTCATTCTTTTGGAGAATTTTGGGCTTGCTCAAAAGTTGCTTAAAATAATTTAAAAAATATTTTAAAACAATGTTGATCTTTTGATAAGGCTCAGATGAGCATGATAATATATATGCTGTCTATGCTAAATCTTCTAATCTTGTCTTTTTTCTTCCTATTGTTTTCCAATCTCTTGCTTTCTTCTCTCCCACTTAAAAAATCTCAAAACAAAAAATTTCTCTCCTTGCTTTACATCTGAAAATCTGCAGGATGGACATGTAGAGGTGGCACGTTTGCTTTTGGATAGTGGTGCTCAAGTGAACATGCCTGCAGATTCATTTGAATCTCCATTGACGCTAGCTGCCTGTGGAGGACATGTTGAATTGGCAGCTCTACTTATTGAAAGGGGAGCAAATCTTGAAGAAGTTAATGATGAAGGATACACTCCCTTGATGGAAGCTGCTCGGGAAGGACATGAAGAGATGGTGGCACTACTCTTAGCACAAGGTAAAGCAGTTTTATTTCTTTTAGAAAAGTCAGTTTTCTTTAGATGTTTCATATTAGTACTGGTTTAGTTTACTGCAACTAGTGCCTGTGTGTGTGTGTGTGTGTGTGTGTGTGTGTGTGTGTNTGTGTGTGTGTGTGTGTGTGTGTGTGTGTGTGTGTGTATTTTGCATTGATGATAATTTCTGAACACTCTGGAGGGCCATAGAAGTAGAAAAGACAGAGATGATTATCGTAATTCAGAAAAATAGCATCTTTATTATAAGTCTCTTGCAACTAGTTTTATCTATTTTTATACTTTCCTAGGAGCAAATATAAATGCCCAGACAGAAGAAACTCAAGAAACTGCTCTTACTTTGGCTTGCTGTGGAGGATTTTCTGAAGTTGCAGACTTTCTGATTAAGGCAGGGGCTGATATAGAACTTGGCTGCTCCACACCTCTGATGGAGGCATCTCAGGAGGGACACTTGGAGTTGGTTAAATATTTGCTGGCTTCTGGTATGTGGCTTTAAAATGCCTTATTGCTCAGAAAGACAGATACAAATAATAGTTTACTTATATATGGAATCTAAAAACGTTGTACTCATAGGTTACCAGAGTGTGGGAATGAGGGTGGGAGGAGGATACACAAGGAAGAGGGAATCGTTGATCAAAGGGTACAGAGTTTCACTTACATAGGTGGAGTAAGTTTTAATGATATATTGCATAGCAAGGTCACTATAGTTGACAATAATGTATATCTCAAAATTGCTGAAAGAGTAGATTTAAATGTTCTCACTACAAATAAATATGTGAGGTGATGAATGTTTATTAGCTTGATCTAATCATTACACAACATATACATATATCATAACATCACATTGTACCCCATCAATATATACAATTATTATTTGTCAGTTAAAAATGAAACAAAAATTTAAAATACCTTTTAGAAAAAGACTTACATTGTTTTCTTTCTCTTTTTTTTTTCTTTTTTTGAGACGGCGTTTCGCTCTTATTACCCAGGCTGGAGTGCAATGGCGCGATCTCGGCTCACCGCAACCTCTGCCTCCTGGGTTCAAGCAATTCTCCTGCCTTAGCCTCCCGAGTAGCTGGGACTACAGGCATGCGCCACCATGCCCAGCTAATTTTTGTATTCTTTTTTAGTAGAGACGGGGTTTCACCATGTTGTCCAGATGGTCTCGATCTCTTGACCTCGCGATCCACCCACCTCGGCCTCCCAAAGTGCTGGGATCATAGGCGTGAGCCACCACGCCCAGCCTTACATTGCTTTCTTAACTTTAACAATTAACTGTTAACTGTTTCATTTCTATAAGAGTTGAAAGACAGCTCCGTAATTTAACTGGTCTTACACTCCTTAGTCTTTAAAACTCATTTTTAAAAAGATTTCATACTGTTACTAACGTTTACATAGTGACCATAAGGCATCTTGTTCACCTTCTTTCTCCATTTAATTGTTCGTGGCTTGTGGAAGGGAGATGTTAGTTTCTCCTAGTCTCTGTTAATAAATAGGAGGTGGGGATGATGACATTATTGAGGGTATAATTTGGTACCTTTAAGTCTGTTCATTTCTTGACATTTTTAAGTCATCTGAAAAAAGAGGGAATTAATTTTTTTTGCAGAGTACTAATTTTAAAAATATTTTTGCCTTATTAATTGTTAAGCTGTGGTAAACAGTAAGTACTTTTACATAGAATATTTATAGTTTTGGCTGGGCGTGGTGGCTCACTTCTGTAATGCCAGCATTTTGGGAGGCCAAGGCAGGCAGATCATGGGGTCAGGAGTTCAAGACCAGCCTGGCCATCATAGTGAAACCCCGTCTCTACTAAAAATACAAAAGAAATTAGCCAGGTGTGGTGACAGGTGCCTGTAGTCCCAGCTACTTGGGAGGCTGAGGCAGGAGAATTGCTTGAACCTGGGAGGCAGAGTTTGCAGTGAGCCGAGATCGTGCCATTGCACTCCAGCCTGGGCAACAAAAGCAAAACTCAAAAACAAAAAAACAAAAAAAGAATATTTGTAGTTTTATAGAACATATTAAAAAAAAATTAGTCCCAACAGATGTAAATATATTCTTTGAAAGTAATAGTAGGATTTTTCTTTTCTTCCAGGTCTGATATATTATTTAAAATTTAATATATAGAAAAGTTAATATGTAAAAGAAAATAAAATATTTAGCAAAATTTTATTCATCCTTTTGGGCTTTCATTGTTAACATTAATTTTAATATAGCTCAACCTCAGCTTTTTCTTTGAATTATTATTGAAATAATTTGTTAAACCAGATTTCTTTTTTTTTTTTTTAACGACAGGATTGTGCTTTGTCACCCAGGCTGGAGTATAGTGGTGTGAATATGTTCCACTGCAGCCTTAGCCTCCTGGGCTAAAGTGATCCTTCAGCCTCAGCCACCCAAGTAGCTGGGACTATAGGCGTGTACCAGCATGCCTGGCTAAGTTTTATATTTTTTGTAAAGACGAGGTTTCGCCATGTTGCCAAGGCTGGTCTCAAACTCCTGGGCTCGAGCAGTCCGTATGCCTCAGCCTCTCAAAATGCTAGGGTTACAGGTGTGAACTACCACTCCTGGCCTTAAACCAGATTGCGATTGGTTTGGATGATTATGATTTGGACAAACCAATCATAAAAGCTGACTTCTTTCCTGAATCAAATACTGCTAATCACTCTAGTTAGTGTATATATTCAGTCATTTTCCCCCTATCATTTTTAGTAACTGTGTCCTATTCAAGTGTCTTTCTCTGCTAGTGGTTATCTTTGTCCATTCTTCCCTCATCCCTCTCTTAAGCTAAAGTCATGCTATCATAACATGTTTTTAAAAGAAGGAATAAATGTTTATTAAGAAATTCTTGAATACCAGACATTTTGCTCAGCTTTTGTGTTATCTCTATTAATTGCCACTGGTTCCTGTGTAGTGAGTAATATTAAACACATTCTTATAGATGAGGAACTGATACACAGTGATGTTATATAACTAACTCCCTTTAAGGTAACCAAGCTAATAGGGACAGAGCCAGCATTGAAACTTAGAACTTTTGACATTGTTTTTTCTACCGCATTACCATTGATTTAGCTCCTTTTGCTTATTTGAAGTAGGTAGCTCGAAGAACTATCCCAGGCTTTGAGAATCACTTTTATGTGATCACTACCTAAAGGTGTTTTTTTTCTCCCCAGTTTTAAGTGTGATTTATTTACATGAAGCTCTTCTTATAGTGTGGCACTAAAGAAAACTCATATAAGGGCTATAAAATTAAAACAAATTTAACAACCTTTTTGTTATGGCATTTTTTCAAACATATAGAGAATGTAGTATTTGAGATCCTAAGAATCCATCACCCGGTTAGTGTTTTAACATGAATGTCTAATTCATGGCCAATCTTATTTCATCTGTACTTCCTCCACATTCCCATTTTTATAAAATTATTTTACTTAAAGAAACATTTTTTAGCTTTTTATTTTTAAAAATTAAAAATTAATGATTAAAAGTGTTCTTTTATAAAAGTGTTAATATTCAGTATTTAAAAGATAATTTAAAAAATATCCACAATACAATTTTCCTACCTAAAAAATTTTAATGAGTTCCTTAGCAAATATCCAAGCCATTTTCATATTTCTCTTGATAGTTTTATAAATCTGTATGTGTGTATTTAGTGACTTGTTTGAATTAGGATTCAAATAAGATTCATATAATCACTATTAATCATTATGTCTCTTAAGTCTCTTTTAATTGATGGGCTACGTTTTATTTTTCTTTTTTCTTGGAATTTTTGGTTGAAGAAATGGAATGTATGTCCTTTAGGCTTCCCAGAGTATGGATTTTGCTGATGATATCCCCATGATTTTGTTTAACTTATTTTTCTATCCTTTGGATTTTCTATAAATTAGTAGTTAGATCTAGAGACTTGATTGTATTCAGGTTTGACTTTTTTGTTTTTTAATGGGACTACTTCATAGGTAGTATTTGTATACTTTCTTCAGGAGGTAATAAGCATATAATTGTCTCTTTTTTTGTGATATTATTAGCCATTGATGAGCATTGCTTAGATCTATTAATTCGTTAGGGGTTACAAAGAGGTGATATTCTAAGTTCCTTTATTCCGTCTTTTTATTTCTTCCTTAAATATCTGTAAAGAGAAACTTCCCCTCAACGATTTGGCCTTAAATTAAGTACAAATTATCATATAGGAATGGGAAGAAAAATGTTTGTCTTTTTTTTTCCCCTTTATCTACCAGTTTCTGAAGTGATGGGGCAGCCCCTTAGCGTCTTTCAAAGGTGATCAGTGAAGTGTTTTTTTGTTTAGTTTTGTTTTGAAACAGACTCTTGTTCTGTTACCCAGGCTGGAATGCAGTGGTGTGATCGTGGCTCACTGAAACTTCAAGCTCCTGGACTCAGGGGATCTTCCTGCTTTAGCCTCCCAAGTAGCTGGGACTACAGACATGCACCACCATGCCTGGCTAATTTATTTTTTAATTTTTTTGTAGAGGTGGGGTCTTGCTTATTGCATAGGCTGATCTTGAAGTCTTGGCCTCAAGCAGTCCTCTCACTTTGGCCTCCCAAAGCACTGGGATTACAAGTATGAGCCACTATGTCTGGCCCTGTTGTTTTGTTTTTTATTTGAATATCATTTTGAACTTTTGGATTTAAATATATAAGATGGCTTTTACTTCATCACTGTCATTCTTTTTGATACAAAAATCATTAGAAGATGGGACAGTCTGAATATCTTTGATAATAAGGTTAGTGCCTAAATCCTTTTGTCATGGCCTCATTGTAGTCTCTGATAGTTTTCTTGCTTCCTGATATGGCAAGGATTTTCCAGGCTCATCTTAGACAGTTCCTGCTCCCGCCTGGGGATCAGTCATTTTTCTAAGAAACTCTTAATTTCATTTAGTAGTAAATAGTACTTAGAGACCATGATCTAAGCTAGAGGTGCTATTTCTGCTTAGTCTACTACCATTATGTCTAGACTGTAGTTGGTCAGGGCTGGGAAATATGTATTTTTCTTATAGATTAAATATATCAGGAATTCATTGGTCACCTTCGAAGGATGCTAAGGGACCACCTCCATACTTCCAATTCAGAACCACAAGGTTTCGTTTTGTTTTGTTTTTGAGACTGAGTCTTGCTCTGTTGCCCAGGCTGGAATGCAGTGGTATGATCTGAGCTCACTGTAATCTCCGCCTACTGGGCTCAAGTGATTCTCCCACCTCAGCCTCCCAAGTGGCTGGGACTACAGGCATGTGCCTTTTTTTTTTTTTTTTT
>NW_016107416.1:1478824-1506762 GCF_001604975.1 Cebus imitator
CAAATACAAAAATTAGCCAGGCGTGGTGGCATGTGCCTGTGATCCCAGCTACTCGAGAGGCTGAGCCACAGGAATTACTTGAACCCAGGAGGCAGAGGTTGCAGTGAGCTGAGAGATCATGCCACTGCAATCCAGCCTGGGCAACAGAGCAAGACTATGTCTCAAAAAGAAAGAAAGAAAAAAAAAAAAGATCTTATATCTGTGTTTTCTCACCAGGAGGTGGAGGTTCCAGTGAGCCCAGATCATGCCACTGCACTCCAGCCTGGGCAACAAAGTGAGACTGTGTCTCAAAAAAAAAAAGAAAAAAAATCTTGTATCTGTGTTTTCTCTTAACCTTGCCCAAAATTTCTGTTCTCACAAAATAATTGCTCATTTGATTTATACTACAATATCCATAGAGCTGTCTCTAAATACAAACAAGAAGTACCACCAATATAATTTCTGAAAAATGCTTAATATTTTTTGTTTTGCAGCTCTTTTATTCCTTAGGGTATACTTACTAGTGATGTATGGACAAATTAGTGTGTTTTAAAATTACTTGATTTCGTTATTTTCTGTGTGGCTCGAAGTATTTTTATAAAGCATATTTAAAGGAATACTAGTATACTTAAATGCAATTTGATATTTTAAAATGCATTTGGATATTTTCATTTTTGAATTCTTCAGTTTCACTAGATTGCAAAATTGGACTATCTAGTAGAATTTTACAGTTCACAAAGTAAATATATGCTTTTTGTTTGCTAGGCGCTAATGTGCATGCTACAACAGCAACAGGAGACACAGCCTTAACCTATGCTTGTGAAAATGGACATACGGATGTTGCAGATGTTTTACTTCAAGCAGGGGCTGATTTAGTAAGATATTTTAAATTTCAAATATTTTTGCGTGAATGTTAATATCCATTCATACTTAATGTTTAAAAAACACTAGTAAAGATAAATAGTTTACATACTTTGTATACAATAACTTAAAAAAAAAAAAGCTTGGCTACCTGTTCTAGTTACTGTATGTTTTAAATGTATTTGAAAATACTTAGTGTTGAATAGGGCATAATGTTTCTTTTCCTAGGTAAAACTATTAGTCTGTTTCTTGCTTTCACTCCACCCCCATTTGACATTCCTCTGCTTTTTAAACTGTCCTTTGTTAGACATATCATAAATTCAATGATGTGTTTACAGAATAGAGTAACAAGTCAAGTATTTTGAGTGATTTCATATTATTTTAATTGACACATGATAATTGAACATATTAATGGGGTACAGAGCAATATTTCAATGAGGTATATAATGTGTAATGATCAGTAATCAGAGTAATTAGTACATCTATCACCACTTTGAGTTATTTCTGTTGTTTCTCTGATTAGACATTTAAAAACAAAGCTACTGTTGTTAATCATCCCCCTAGTATATTAATACAAATTCTATTCTTTTTATGTTTTCTGTTTTGGCTTTTCAAAATTTCAGATTAGATGGGAGGTTCATATGTGTAATAATCTGTCTGTAAATAATATTCCCTTGCTGAAATATGTCCTTTGCCTAGCTCTGATTTTGTGAGAGTACTTTAAACTGCTTTCTAGAGTTTTTCCCAGAATTCTTTTACATACTTCTTAAAAACCTATGTGTGACATACGTAGCTGTAAATGTTATAGAGAATTAGATTTCTTAGTTTCGCTTATTTAGAAAAAACTCTGAAAGTATTGACTTTTAAATCATTTCCAATGTTGCCTTTTAAATCATTTCCAATCAGGTATCCAATTTACTTGGATACCTTAGGACATTGTTGGAAAATAATTATTGACCAAAATAAATGTATAGTATTATTATGCTATTTATTATCATTTCTAATAATACTAAATACTATAATGGTAACACTATCATTCATTCTTATTAATTAGGACCTGCCCTACCAGTTACAATTTTTGGGAGGTACGCTTTTTGTCTGAGAATTATGACAGCAGGATACGTTAAATATGCCTTTGTCTTTTGACTTCTTTCTGTATCTTTTTCCTTTTTTAGAGTTGCTTTGGGTCATCTATAGAAATTAGGAATTGAAGTTCTTTCTTCATTCAAAATAAAGAAACAGTAGAACTTAAAAGCTTCGATAATATAAGCAAAATTTAATACTCTTATCCTCTGAATTCTTATCTGGATTTTTTTCTTCCATTTTCTACAACAAAGTCACTCTCTTAACCTGTTGGGAGTTCTGCTAAAAAATTAAATAGGATTGGGTGCAGTGGCTCATGCCTGTAATCCCAGCACTTTGGGAGGCTGAGGTGGGTGGATCTACCTGAGGCCAGCAGTTCGAGACCAGCCTGACTAACATGGTAAAACCCTATCTCTACTAAATACAGAAAAATTAGTCAGGTGTAATGGCACATGCCTGTAATCCCAGATACTTGGGAGGCTGAGGCAGGAGAATCACTTGAACCCAGGAGGTGGAGGTTGCAGTGAGTCTAGATTGCACCATTGCACTCCAGCCTGGGAACAAGAGTGAAAACGCCGTCTTAAAAAAAAAAAAAAAAAGGAGGGGGGGAGGGGGGGGCCGGCGTAATCCAAGCACTTAGGAGGCCAAGGCGGGCGGAAAACAGAAGGTGGAGAGTTAAAAACAAGACAAAACAACAGAAAAAACCCCGTCTTTTTTAAAAAAAAAAAAAAAAGGAAAAAAGAGAAACTATCTGGTAAATGTACTCTAATGTATAACAAAACCATACTGATTATGACTGAGTTAAAAATATGTGATATTTTAAAATTTTTATTTATTTTTTGAGACAGAGTCTTGTTCTGTTGCCAGGTGCCAGGCTGGAGTGCAGTGGCTCAATTTTGGCTAACTGCAGTCTCTGCCTCCTGGGTTCACGCAATTCTCCTGCCTCAGCTTCCCAAGTAGCTGGGACTACAGGCGCACGCCACCACACCCAGCTAATTTTTCTATGTTTTAGTAGAGATGGGTTTCACCATGTTGGCCAGTATGGTCTTGATCTCTTCACCTTGTGATCCACCCACCTCAGCCTCCCAAAGTGCTGGGATTACAGGCGTGAGCCACCGCGCCCGGCCTAAATGTTTTATTTTTACTGTCTTCTGAAATTAGTTAAAATAGAGTGTTATTTAGTTCCTTAGAAAAACTACATTAATTGAACAGATAGAACTATTTGAACTTACCATATTTACTTACATTCAAAATGTGAGATTAAAATATGGCCCACGCCTGTAATCCCAGCACTTTGGGGGCTGTGGCGAGTGGATCACTTGAGGTCAGGAGTTCAAGACCAGCCTGGCCAACATTGTGAAATCCCTTCTTTACTAAAAATACAAAAAAATTAGCCAGGTGTGGTGGCAGGCACCTGTAATCCCAACTACCTGGGAGGCTGAGGGCAGGAGAATCATTTGAACCCAAGAGGTGGAGGTTACAGTGAGCCAAGATTGTGCCGTTACACTCCAGTCTGGGCAACAAGAGTGAAACTCCATCTCAAAAAAAAGTCTCAGATAAATACATATCTTAATTATTCAATACAGAAGTAATGCTGTTGTTCTAACATTTTTTATTTTACAATCTTTTTATATTCATATTTACACAAAATTATAGACACAGTATATAATACAGTTGTTTTCTATTTTTTCACTATGTGTTCTATCATAATCTTTACCATATTACTTTATAGTCTATATTTATAACTCTTGCATCATATTTCATCAGATTGACGAACCATACTCATTCATTAATTATGGAACTTTTGCTTTTTGTTTTTCACTATTACAAAATCTATTAGATTTAATAACTTCATATGTATAACTTTTTACTTTTTCCTATTTTGAATTATTTTATATATTGATTTTGAGTTTTTTTTTTTTTTTTTTGAGACAGAGTCTGTCACCGAGGCTGGAGTGCAGTGGTGCAGTCTTGGCTCACTGCAACCTCTGCCTTTTGAGTTCAAGCAGTTCTTCTGCCTCAGGTGTGTACCACCATGCCTGGCTCATTTTTGTATTTTTTTGTAGAGATGGGGTTTTATCATGTTGGACAGGCTGGTCTTGAACTCCTGGCCTCAGGTGATCCACCCACCTCGGCCTCCCAAAGTTCTGGGATTATAGGCATGAGCCACCATGCCTGGCCAATTTTAAATTTTAAAAATATATAGCCTATTCCATGCTTTTGCTATCTATGGACTGATACATTAATTTTAATACTGTTTCTTTTCCTCATTATAAAAAGCAATACTGTTCTTCATATAAAATGTGGAAATGCTGGTCATGTAGTCCTAGATACTAAGGAGGCTGAGTCGGGAGGATTGCATGAGCCCAGGAGTTCAGGGCTGCATTGCACAATGATAATGCCTGTGAATAGCCACTGTATGCCAGCCTGGGCGACATTGTGAGACCCTTCTCTTTAAAAAAAAATTTTTTTTTTTTTTTTTTTTTGAGACCAAATCTCACTCTGTCACCCTGGCTGGAGTGCAATGGCATGATCTCAGCTCACTGCAATCTCTTGCCTCCAGGTTCAAGTGATTCTGCTGCCTCAGCCTCCCAAGTAGCCGGGACTACAGGTGCATGCCACTATGCCCAGCTAATTTTTTGTATTTTTAGTAGAGACAGGGTTTCACTGTGTTGGCCAGGCTGGTCTTGAACTCCTGACCTTGTGATCCACCCACGTTGGTCTCCCAAAATGCTGGGATTATAGGCGTGAGCTACCACTCTCAGCCAAAAAAAAAATTTTTTTTTGTTCTCACATTGCTATAAAGGAAAAAAAAAATTTTAAGAGAAAAAGAAAATGTGGAGAGTATAGGAAAGAACAATAATTTTTATATTTAAAACCGATGAATATTTGTAAGTAAAATTTGTCACAGTAAAAAAATCTAAAATATATAAATAAATTTTATAATTTCAGACTTTATCATAGACCAGAGGAAAGAAAAAGTTCTAGTCAAAAACAGGGAAACCTCAGAGAGTCCCTGAGTCCTGAGAAAAAGTGATTGGTATTTCTTATTAACTTTAACTTACAAGGCAGTACCATCTTACTTGTCCTCCATTCTTTGCTGCTATCTTCTGATACCTGTTTTGGGCTATAATAATTTTCTCTAGCAGTTTACAGATAGAGGGCTGTCCACTCCCATCGCATGCAGTGGAGATGTATTTCATTTCTGGCATCTCATAGGTGTGTTCTTGATGTTTAAGTGTACTAATTTTTTTTTTTTCTGATGTGGAGTTTGGCTGTATTGCTCAGGCTGGAGTACAGTGGCACCGTCTCAGCTCACTGCAATCTCCACCTGCTGGGTTCAAACTGTTCTCCTGCCTTAGTCTCAAGAGTAGCTAGGATTACAGGTGTGCTCCACCATGCCTGGTTAATTGTTGTATTTTTAGTAGAGATGGAGCTTCACAGTGTTGGCTGGGCTGGTCTTAAACCTGACCTCAGGTGATCCATGCATCTCAGCATCCCAAAGTGCTGAGATTACAGGCATGAGCCACTGCACCTGGCCATATGTTCTAATTCTTTAAAAGATTTCTTTTGTTGGCTGTTTGAGAAGCTTTATTTTTTGGAAATTCTTTTTACCCTCAGTTTTAAATCAGAATGTACAAATCAGTCTTTGGAACACAATCTGGATCAACCTCTGTGCTTTGTTAGATTATACTGCTTACCTTTTGCCATAATTTTATTGTTTTTGATAGTATATTTTTATTTTTAAAGGAGATTAAAAACCGTTGTTTCCCATTCTTTAGAATATTCTGCATTAGAATCAGTTCAGATATTGATTATGGTTTAAAATATTTTAATGCAGCAGTTATGTTTTCTTGTATTGTTTCCTGAGATAAAACAGAGAAGTTTTAAGACTTTTCATTCTAAAGTGTAGTAGGGCTGGGCACTGTGGCTCACGCCTGTAATCCCAGCACTTTGAGAGGATGAGGTGGGCATATCATGAGGTCAGGAGTTCGAGACCAACCTGGCCAACATGGTGAAACCCCATCTCTACTAAAGATAGAAAAAGTTAGCCGGGCGTAGTGGCATGTACCTATAATCTCAGCTACTTGGGAGGCTGAGGCAGGAGAATTGTTTGAACCTAGGAGGCGGAGGCTGCAGTGAGCCCAGATCACGCCATTGCATTTGGGTGATGGGGCGAGACTCCGTCTCAGAAAAAAAAAATAGTATTTTATCACTGACTTTCTTCCCTAATCATAAAGTATGCTCTCTGACCTTTTGTTACTTTCTTTGGACTGTATTCTGCTGACTGAGTGAACTATATTGGGCATTTTCAGAAAATAGTTAAGCAATTGGAAACTAGGTAATTTAGACATAGATACATTAGTATTCTGTGGTTCTTCTTCCTGGAACTTACTGCCTTTAAAATAAGATTTGATATGGACCTCCCTTAATAGAAAGAAAAATATCTTCAGGATCAGTTTACTATCTATATTAAATCTTATAAGAAGGAAATGTAGACTAAGTCCTCTTTTATGAGGTTTTTAAAAAAATTTAAAGAATATGTTGTATATCTCTCTAGACATTTCTGTGTACCCAAAATACATATATATGATATAACATCTTTCTGTGTTCCAATAGATTTCTCATTCTTTTTCATAGGTACCCAGTGTTCTGTATAATTTATTAACTATCTACTCATAAACACCTGAGTTAACAGTTTTTAAATATTACAAATGGTGCTACAGTATATATTACTAGGCATATTTATGTATCCTTGCTACTTTTGTGAATATATATAATAGGGATAAATTCCTAGAAGTGAAATTGCTGGTTATAAGGAAATATTTGACTAAAATTTTATGGTTTAGGAAGGTCCACATCTCAAATTTTGATAACTGTTGTCAAACTGTTCAAAAATGCTGAACCAGTCTACATCTCTGTTAACAATTGAGCCCTCCTGACTCTCCCACATTCTCACAAATATAAATCTTTCTCCCCTTCCTTTTTCCCTCCCTCCCTTCCTCCTTTTTTTCTTTTTTAAAACGGTTTTATTTTCTAATTTCTGATCACAGTTCCTATGTTTGCATTCCTACAAAAATCTTCTTGCCTGGTGCAGTAGCTCATGTCTATAATCCCAGCTCTTCGGGAGGCCAAGGTGGGCAGATTGCTTGAGCCCAGGAGTTTAAGACCAGCCTGGCCAACATAGTGAAACCCCTTTGCTACCAAAAAAAAAAAAAAAATACAAAAATTATCAGGTGTGGTTGTATGTGCCTGTAGTCCCAGCTACTCAGGAGCCTAAGGTGGATTGCTTGAGCCCAGGAGGCAGAGGTTGTAGTAAACTGAGATTGCATTACTGCACTCCAGCTGGGGCAATAGAGGGAGACCCTATTTCAAAAACAACAACAACATAGTGTGTTACAATTAGCCCTATTAATTGTTCCCAAAGCTTTGGTGAACTATAGAAAACGCAGGAATAAAATTACTTTCTGGAAATGTGTGAAGATACCATTTACAAATAGGTTTTTAAAAATCAAATATTTAGTATCTATTGACTTCATTCTGAAGGACACGGAGAGTAATACATCTTCCACCACAGAATTTTCATGAGTTATTTTAATATTCTCCTGGTTATACATTTACATTCTGATTTATGACCCTATTTCTCATAGTTATTTAACTTTAAATATATGTATGTGTATGTATGTATATATAATATTTAAGTGGATTCAGTTTGTACATTACTAGTCTTTCTTACTATATAGCTTCATGATTCCTGAGTTCTCAACTTATCTGTTGGCTGGCTAGTATTGGTATTTTGATTTGAATTTATTCTCCCCCTCAAAAAAGGAGTTAATAGGTGCTTGCATATTTTAGAATACTGTATATTGTATTTACAAATGAATGTAGCTCATGTATGAAATTATCGAATCACTTGTTCTTTCCCCTCAAAATTTAAAACCTGCTGTATTTGTGTCGAATATTTTCTATCTGAAGATTTTAATAAGTCATGGTCTTTAATAAGCTGTCATCGTCTTTTATTTTTTTAATTTTTATTTTTTTAGTGGCCACTGTGGGGTAATACTTTCTTTTTTTAACAGAAGATTTTTTTCTGCTGTGTTTTTGACAATTTATTTTTCTATTCTGTTAATGTCCTTTAAGATATTTACTGTTCATATGTATGGTCTCCCTCATCTCCCTTATTTGTATTTGTATTGTCTTTGTCTATTACCTTTCTTTGTCCTTTTCTTCCACATTGTTTTTTAAGCCTGTTATCCAGGTCACTATTTTTTTTTCTGTATACTTGTGTTTGCTTTTTTTTTTTTCCTCCTTGTTAAAAGAGATGGAGTCTTGCTCTGTCCCTCAGGCTGGAGTGCAGTGGCATGATCACAGCTCACTACAGCTTTGACCTCTCAGGCTCAAGCAATCCTCCCACTTCAGCCTCCTGAATGGTTGGAACTGCAGGCACACACTACCACACCCAGCTAATTTTTTATTTTTATTTTTTGTAGAGACAGGGTTTCACCATGTTGCCCAGGCTAGTCCTGAACTCCTGGACTCGAGAGATCTGCCCACCTTGGCCTTCCAAGTTACTGGGATTACAAGTGTGAGCCACCATGACTGGCCTGTTTCTACTTCTAATGCAGTTTTCATGGCTTCACTGTTACAGGTCCCTTATCTGCAAAGCTTGGGACCAGAAGTGTTTTGGATTTCGGATTTTTTTTTGGATTTTGGAATATTTGCAGAATATATACCCACTGAGCATTCCTAATCTGTAAATCCAAAATCTGAAATGATCCATGAGCATTTCTTTTCAGTGTCATGTCAGTCAAAAAGTTTCAGATTTAGGAGTATTTCAGATTTCAAGTTTTTGGATTAGTGATGCTCACCCTGTATTTAGCTTCTTCTATTCTTCTAGCTCACTTTCCAGTCTTCTGTTACATCACTTTGTTCAGCTATTTAAGTAAAGATCCCTGTTCTCTTTAATTTATTTGAAGATAATGGGGAATATTTTACTAAAATTTTATTGTTTGTTTTGTAGGAACTTCTTGATAGGTTCCACGTTGGATACTTTGTGCTTATTATTCGTATTTGAATGGGGCTTGCTATTTATTGAAATATGAGGTGGGGTGGCAGGGAAGAGGAAGTGAGCCTTAACAGTTAGCTTTTTCAAATCATATAGTTGTCTCGAGATGCTTTCTTACTGAATCTATACCATAAGAGCATGCACTCTCCTAGGGTAAGAACATCATGTAGGTAGGAAATTGGAATGACTTACAGTGAATCCTTCTCTAGGCCACATTTCTTTATTTGGAGACTTAGTTGACCCTGGTCAATGACGGAAAAGCTTACTACTGTTTTCTAAGTTTCCCTGTCTCACCTTTGGATAGTTTCTCTCTTTTGTTAAGAGTCTAGATCTAGAGAAAATACAAACATTCCTTCACTCGGGTTCTTTGAAGGTTTTTGTTTTAGTTGAAAAGTGTAAACCCTAATTACATTTATAATGAGGGGAAAAGCTGTTTATTTATCTTACAGTGTTTTCCTCCGTCTTCCCAGCTTCTGATATTCCCAAATCTTTGATTTCATTATTTTCCTTGGTTAGATATTTTTTAATATTGCTCTGTTTTTGTGGCTTTAGTTGTATTTTGAGACAAAGGCATGAATTTAAATCTGCAAAAATATTTCTACATATATTAAGGTTTATGTTAAAGGGTTTTTTTGATAAAAAAGCCATATTATCATCCTCTTAAAAAATTTATACTCTGCTCCTGATATTATGGTCTCTACAGATGAGAGTCTTTTTAGTTGAAGATCCTGAGTTAACAAAGCCCAGCATCTCAAGTATCAGTCACAAGGTCTTCATGGCCAAATGTGATTTTCATTTTTGGAATAAGATCCGTGAGTTCTTCTTTTTCCTTTCGCAGGACAAGCAGGAGGACATGAAGACTATTTTGGAGGGCATAGATCCGGCCAAGCATCAGGTGAGGGTGGCCTTTGATGCTTGTAAGCTACTACATAAAGAATAGATGTTGTAGGTAACCAGAACTCTGGATATCTGATTCCAGCCAAGAAGTTCCAGGACCCTGCTGGGTGACAAAGGAAATCTTCTTCAATTAAAAAAGATTATGAAGTCCCAATAAAAAGAGATTTGTATTACTGGTAGTTTGTTTCCTTAGTCTTCTTTCTAAGTGGTATTCCTAAAAAAAAAAATCTCTTAGGTGAAAATATATTTTCTTATTCAGATAGTTCCTTTGCATTCTCCTTTACTGGGAGAGTTAGTATACTGCACAGAGAAAGTCTCAGTAATAAAGTTTTTTGATTCAACTTTGTTCATCAAAAATCTAAAATTCAGACTTAGAGTGATATTAATATATTGGATTGTTTTAAAAATAATCCTCAAATAAACAAAAAAATTGAGTTTAGCAAAACATTTACTGTATCGCTTATGCCCTAATTTCTATAAACTAGAAGTTTAAAATTTTCTTCTTAAAATTGTCTCCTATTATCTCATTCTGAAATTGGTTTTTTAGAAGGTGGATATTTTTTCTTTTTTTTCGAGACAAAGTCTTACTCTCACCCAGGCTGGAGTGCAGTGGCACAATCTTGGCTCACTGCAACCTCCGCCTCCCAGGTTCAGGTAATTCTCCTGCCTCAGCCTCCCGAGTAGCTGGGATCACAGGTGTGCGCCACCACACCCAGCTAATTTTTGTATTTTTAGTAGAGATGGGGTTTCACCATGTTAATCAGGCTGATCTCAAACTCCTCACCTCGTGATCTACCCTCCTCGGCCTCCCGAAGTGCTGGGATTACAGGTGTGAGCCACTGCGCCCAGTGAAGGTAGATATTTTTTCATAGGAAATATTTATTTTGGAAAAAAATGTGAAGTTTGTGCCCAGTGGTTTTAAAAGTCAAAAAAAATTTAGTATCCATGATAATCCAGAGATTTATTTAAAGTCAGGAGCAGTTTTTAATTTTAAAGTTAGGAATGAATCGTGATTGGATCACAAATAACTTAGGCCATCTAAATTTCTTAGTACTAAATCCCTCTTAATCATTACGCTTATTAAGTGTCTTTATCATTGGCTTGTTAAATACGAAACTGTTTTATTTATTCTGTTTGGTTTTTTTAATTTTTTTTCTTTGAGACAGGGTTTTATTCTGTTGCTCAGGCTGGAATGCAGTGGCACGCTCTCAGTTCACTGCAACCTCCCCATCCCGAGCTCAAATGATCTTCCTTCATCAGCCTCCAAAGCAGCTGGGACTACAGGCATGTGCCACCATGCCCAACTAATTTTTTTTTATTTCTGTAGAGATGAGGTCTTGCTGTACTGTCCAGGCTGGGTATATTTATTATATTTTGAAGTAAATAAGTAAGTTTGTTTCACAAAATAGGGTGTGAACAGGTGAGCTTCTACTCAGTTTGCATGATATTACAGGCACCTATCAAGAATATAAAGCTGAGTGTTATTTCAGATAAAAGTAATTCTTTTTCCCTGGATTTGTTAGAGGAAATGTAATTGTCAGTCTTTCTAGCTGCAAGTCTCAAAACTTGCGATTTTTTAAAAAATTAGTTTTGCAGCCCCATGTTTACAGATTCAGATTCCATAGATCTGAAATGGGGAGTCTGCATTTGAACTAATATCTCAGGAGATTCTCACAACCAGTTCTCCATATTTTACACTTTGAGACATTGCTAGAGGCTATACAGATTATTCTGCATCATTGTTGAGTTCTATTCTTTTTCCATCTTTGGTTTATAATCAGTCATTCTTCCTTCATCCAAATTGAATAAACTTGTTTTTCTCTGTTACTTGTGATTTTTAGAAAACGTGCTAAACTCAGGCCTTAGGAAGAGTGCCTTTTAACCTTTTTGCCATGTCAGTTCTCCTGAGGGATATGAATCCAATCAGTAATAGTAGATCACTAAGGTAATGATTAATATACTCTAGTGGATTGAAAGAACATACTCCCCATGGAGGAGTATCGGAATCCCCTAGTACATACAGTATCCAACAGTCTCCCTCCTTTTCTCTATGATTTTGGTCATTCTCTCTAGAGAATGCCCTCCCTCCAACTCCAAAAGACATTGCCTTGTGGTATAGTTGCAATCCTTAAATATATGTCTTGGGTGTCATGTGGCTGTGATTTTTTTTTTTAAGGGAAATTAACTTATTTTAACTAAAATAAACTTAATTTAAAATAAAATTTTGTTATCTAAAGCCAAATAGAAATTCCACATTTTTTCTTATAGTGCTCATTCATTGGAACCTTTTTTTTTTTCTTGGGAGAAGGTCTCACCCTGTTGCTCAGGCTAGAGTACGATAGTGTGATTATAGCTCACTGCAGCTTTGAATTCCTGGGCTCATGGCACCCCACTGCCTCAGCCTCCTTAGTAGCTGGGACTACAAATATGCACCACAATACCTGGCCAATTTTTAATTTTTTTTCAGAAACAGAGTCTTGTTATCTTGCCCAGGCTTGTAGTATATTTTTCATAGATACATTTTTAGGAGGCTTATGAGCTCTAGTAATCCACTTATCAATATATTTCAACTGTTAGTAATTACTTTATCTTAATAAACTTTAAATGTGACCTTACCTTCCACATTTTAAATGTAAACTTTTAAATTAAGGAATAGCATATATTCATATTGTTAACTTTTACTACTTAAAACTAGGAAATTTTGTCAATTTGTTAAAAATCTGAAACTACCTATGGAATACACAAAACTCCTAATACATTTCTTTTTAAGCAAAGTTCTCTTTTTCTGTGTTATTGTGTATTGAATGAGTTCTTTTCAGCTCTCTCCAGGTTGTTTAAATATATGTACAAATGACTTCTAGCCAAGAAAATAAAGTCATTGTTAGTATATAGAAAAATGAATCTAAAACTATGTAGTTGTGCCCATAAACAAGATTAAAGATCTTCATGGACTAGAAATGAAGCATGGATCCACAGTTTAAGCTGTAGTCCCAAGGAGAATTAAGGGTTAAAAAAAATACACAATGGGGGCTGAGATTTCAACATGTACAGGGGAATAGAGAATGAATGTATTTCACATATAGTAGGTCAGTAGATCCAGTCTACTTGGATAAAGCAAGAAGCAAGGAACTGGGATCTTACTGCCCTACTTGTGAACTAAAATTGATAAAAATAAACTTTGAGCAACTATTGAGGGTTATGGTTAGAAATTAGCAAATTGTCACATCCAGGTTGTATGTAAAAACCAAAACCCAAAAAACTAAAAGAAGGGGAAAAAAGAAATTAGCAAATGGCTGTTAGTAGACAGAAGAAGCAGAGACAACTGTGTAACTGAAAACTTGGAGGACAACATTCTTGACTTAAGGAACAGAAGTGAAATATCTCTATGGGACAAGAAACTTAAGTGTTCAGAAGCAAAAGATCTACCTCTGAATTAGACTCCAAGAGCCAGACTGAGGCAACTTCCAAAACATCTGATGAGAATGGGTACATTTGTGGATGGAAAGAAAGCAAAACAAAACAATGCCCATCAAAATGAGTTTTCTCAAATAAAAAATAACAAAGCCGAAGAGCAAATCTTGTATCAAGAAAGACAGCCAAAATATAAGCAAACAAACAAAAAGCAAAATAAAATATACACTCAAGGAAATAGAAATAAACTTTAATCTTGAGAATTTTAAACATGGTTATTTTAAACTATGACCAAAAGCCATGAAACAATATGAGATAATAAAGTAAAAGCTGATAATTATGTATTAAAAACAGGTGGATTTAGAATAAAACAAAGGAAAATTTTTTAGGGGGATCCTCAATATATAGGGTAAAACAGCATATTAAACACAGTTGAATAGTGAATGAGTGAGTGATAATACAGTAAAATATATTTATAATAGATAGAAAATATGAAAAAGAAACTGAGAGAAAGAGAATAGAGTAAGAAGCTCTACCATATATCTATTAGAAGTTCCTGAATGAGAGGATAGAAATGGAGGGGAGAGGAAATGTTTGAAGAGATAATGGTGGAGAATTTTCTAACATTGTAGCTAGACATGAATCCTTGAGTGAAGAATCATATCTGTCACTAAGCAGAACAGATGAACCTCTGGAACTTTAAGGATGATGAAAAATGTCTCAAAAGCTATCAGAGGAAAAAATGCATTACCTATAAAAGAACAATCATCAAATTTTTCACATTCTCATCAGCAATAATAAATTATAGAAGATGATGGGAAGTAATATCCTCAAAATACCAAGATAAAATAACACAATACAGAATTCTGTACTTAAGTATTATTCTAGAAAAGGAAAAAGTAAACATTTTCAAATCTACAAAGAATAAATAAGTTTACCACTATTAGACCTTTGCCAAAAGAACTTTTAAAAGATACATCAAGAAGAAGAAAAGTGAGTCCTGGAGGAAGGCGTGGGATACAAGAAACTACGGTAAGCAAAGAAATTGATAAAACACAAATACAAATGTTTGAGTTTAAAAACCCAAATTTTAATGTTTAAAACCAAAGTAGTACTAAAATTCTAGAAAACAATAGCAGGAAATTCAGAAGGATGTGTTAGTTTAAAAGCCATGCTAGAGTCTTTTTTTGTTGTTCAGAAGGAAAAGGTACTGAATAAACCTTTTTTTTTTTTTTTTTAAAAAAAACAGAATAGTAATCAAAACAAATATAAACCTATTTAACTCAGTTGTTAAGGGAAGAGACATCTGAATTAGAGTCAGAATCGAAATGTAGCAAATACTGTTTGCAGGAGACAAATCTAATGCAAAGTGACAAGGAAAGGTTGACAGTTTTACCAAATGTTCAAGAAATAGGTAATTTCTGTATTAGCTGTTCTTAAGAACAGAAAAAGAAACATTAAACTGTACAATATTTAAGTTTGTAGCCTTGGAAAATAATTTTCTGTGTTTATGAAGGGAAAAAAATCAGAAACAATTTGTATCCTAAAATTTTATTGTTATTGAAGTTAGTGGCTATATGACTAAATCCAACGTTCATAAGTAATATGATATATACAAATTTGATTCCATTATATGCATATATACATTGATTCCCATTATATATATACACATGTATATGTATATACATACATATTCCCATTATTGATTCTCATTATATACATATATGTGTTCCTATTATATATATGTATTCCTGTTATACAGATATATTCCTATCATATGTATATAATGGGAATCAATAATGGGAATGTATGTGTATTGTATGTGTATATAATGGGAATCAGTGTATTCCTATACATGTTTATACATATATGTATATAATGGGGATTTTCCATATATATGTATATACTCACACACATATTTTTTATTTGTTTGTTCGTTTTTTTCTTTTTCTTCAGAGCAGGGCTAACCCATAGGGAATGTGCCCAGAGTAGCCTGATTCCCATTTTAAAAGAAGGATTTAGTAGTCAGATATTTTGGGGCAAATATTGTGTGTTGTGGGATATACATTATTCATTTTAACAAAATGTGAATTCAGAGTTGTGGCATTGTTTTATCAACTGTTTTTTCAAATTATGTTATTCAAAACCAAAGGAATGAATGTATATTTATTTATAGAGAGGAAATAAAATAGATAGCTTTTCACCCCTTTTATTTAAGGAATTAATATGTTGAATTTTGAAACGACTTGGTGTGAGGATATTGAAACTGTACTTTCTGATTTCTTGTCTTTTAACAACTATGATAATATTTTAAATATACAGAATTAACAGTTATTTTTTAAAGTTTATTCTAAATCAGGACTGAAAGCTTTGAAATAGCTTGTCTTTGCCTTTACTCATGGGACCTAATTATGTTGATATGTGTCACTGCCAGGCTTAAGAAATAACAAAAGGAAAAGGGTAAAGAAAGGATAAGTGACATTAATATTGCCCAACTATGTTGTAATAATAACATAATCAATGTCTTACTCTAATAATAGCATAATCAATGTCTTACTCTCAGATTTACTACACTTAATTTCTTGTTCAATCGACTTTCCTTTCTCTTATTTACCTAGTAGAAAATAATAAAAACTTCAAACCTCAGTGCTGAGAGGGAAGATTTGAGAGTTCAGTTATGCTTAGTTTCCTGTATGATTAAACAATATTTAATCACTCTATTGTTTTAGGCATTATGTGTACAGTGGCGAGCCAGAAAAGACAAAATCATTACTCTCATGGAGCTTACCATTTAGTGGAGGAGACAGGTTAGCTAATTATCTTACACAGACTAAAATGTAATTGCAGTTTATGAAGGACTGGTTTATAGAGATGTATGTCCATAATAGGAAGAGTTATTTCATCAGGAAGTTCAGGGAAGTCTTCCTTGAGGAAATAACACTTGACTTGAGATGTAAAGGATGAAAATGAGTTAGTGGAGAAAAAGCATTACAGAGAACAGAGACCAGTACCAGTATGTGCAACAGTTGTGAGGCAGGAAGGGAAAAACAAGTTGCTAAATGGGGAATTTATTTCCAGGTTGTGGTTGCTTGTAATGATAGTTCAGAAATAAATTGGATAGAAAAACTGGACAGACAACTTTCTAGGTCTTTCTGAGTGAGGTCTTTGTGATATGTATTCTGTTTTATTTGAAGCAAATTGCCAGAATGTTAGATTTACCTAAATTTGAATGTGAGTTCAAGATCTATTCTAATGCCAATTTATTTTGGCATTATCTATAATTATTCATTTTTCTATAACCTAGAGTTAAAAGATTCTTATTTAATTAACATGTATAACAATTAAAAAGTCAAAGCATAAGGTAGTTTTTTAAGCAGGTTATTACTACACTATCAAGATTTTTTTAAAACCTATTTTAGGGAGGAATTCCTATCACTTTTCTGTGAGGTTTCCATTGGGTTGACAGTTCACTCATTTCTCATTGTTATTTTGCCTTTTGTAGATCAGTTAATACATATAGTTAACATGTAAATAAAACTAAATTGTATTCTATTGAGAGAGCATATTTTTTAAATTGGTCATATGGTAATTAAAGAATTTTCACATTTAATTAGATTTTCAGAGTTAGTTAGAAGAATATAGCTGAAATAAAGCCTTAACTTAACCACCAGTCTCTATCAGGTTTTTCCTAGTAACAAAAGAGAACCAGAACAATAGAAATTTGTGTTTACATGCATAGTGAAAGAAGGGTTAGGTAAGAGAACTTTTCGAAGAAGCAATTTATAAGCTACATTTTAATACTTAGATGAATGTAATGAGTTCATAATTCTCCCAACAAATAGTATTACTCATCATGTAAGCAAGCTCTTTTTAGTGGCATTTGATATCATGCATGGTTAGAAGCTGTTTTATCATTCATTCCTCTTGCTGGCAAACTTCCTAGAAAGAACACTCTTTCTGCTATTAGGATTTGTATCTTTTGCCTTTGACTATTCATGTATTTAATTTCTACTTAAAATAAAAATCTACCCATTGATGTATTTTTCTTCTTTATTTTTCCTTTACTCCTAAAATACCACAGTGTTTTTCCTCAGGGATTCATTTGCATCCTTTTATAGCGCTTTTATTGACTTCTGCTATAAGATCAAGACTTCTAATCACTTCACAGGACTGAGGTTCCTTTTTCATAGTCCAGATAAATAGGAAACATTTTTTAAAACTTAGAATTAGAAAAATGCAGTGATTTCTCTTTGGGAACCAAACTAAACATTATCTTTAATGGTTATTATTTGCTGTGGAAAACTGAACTTGCCCTTAAAAAGTTACATTATCTAGTGTGAACTGAAAATCCTGTATATTGGGGGAATTGAGGTAGGTGGTACAAGTGTCTACATTGAGTAAGTATACTAAATACTCATTATTTCTCATTTTATCAGTACTAAGTTTTTAAAATAGTTGGTTAGACAGTTGGTATTGATGGATTATTTTTTCCATTTCTTTAACAGGAACATGAATCTGAAGGTGGAAGAACACCTTTGATGAAAGCTGCAAGAGCTGGTCATTTGTGCACTGTGCAGTTTCTTATTAGCAAAGGTAAAGAAAGAGCAAGTTATTTCCAAGAGGCTACAGTTTATGGAAAAAAAAAAATCCTAAACTGTTGCAATTTATGTTATGTTATGGCTACTTTACATACAGTAAAGTATTCTTGCCTTTTATTGTTGTATTTTATTTAGTAAGCATGGAGTTTGTGAGTTGCTTACTGGGAATTTTCTTTATTAATAGTTTTGAATTTTAAGTTTTCATTAACCAAACAACATGTGGTTGCTCCCAAAAGTTAGAAAAGCCAGATGTCAAATGTCCCAACTATGATTAGGTGGATATTCAGCAGCTTTATGATAAGTCTGTTCTCCTGGAAATGTGGGTGGAGGACAGAGAGGAAGTCTGCTACTGTGGTACTTGTTTGTGGTACGGTTGAATTAACTGAGTTTGTAAGGTTCTTATTTATAATTTTTATATTCCCTTAGAAATTCTATTATTAGAATTATATATTTAGGCAAAAAATTTCAACTGATGAATGAAGAATTAGTTTAAGACTGTTTACTGCAGAAAAATAAAATGCTGTGGAACCAGTGTTAGTTTAACCATATATAATTGTCATATGATGAATCAAAAATGGTAATGTCAGCAGTTTCATTTGGTTTAGCGTAACTCTTCATATGGTGTCAGAAATACTGTGGCAGCTGATGAAACATCCTGGGATAGGATAATAAAAATGTAATGAAGATTCACTCAGGTAGTGTTATGCTATTAAGATAAAAATCATATTTATATTCTAATAGATTTCTGACATTTGGTGACATTAAAAATGCAGGGTAAGATTTTATCATTTTATTTTATTTTATTTTGAGATGGAGTTTCACTCTTTTTGCCCAGGCTGGAGTGTAATGGTACTATCTTGTCTCACTGCAACCTCTGCCACCCGGGTTCAAGTGGTTCTCTTGCCTCAGCCTCCCCAGGAGCTGGGATTACAGGCATGTACCACCACACTCGGCTAATTTTGTATTTTTAGTAGAGACAGGGTTTCACCATGTTGGTCAGGCTGGTCCCAAACTCCTGGCCTCAGGTGATCTGCCCGTCTTGGCCTCTCAAAGTGCTGGGATTACAGGCATGAGCTACCACACCTAGCCAGATCTTATCATTTTAAATGTATTTGTTTTCTTCTGAATTTGATAAAACTAGGTTTATTTTCTTCACATTGCATTTTTGCCGCCAAGTAAGGCATGTATTTGTATAATATAGTCTGTAAAGGCTATTTACCTCAACCACACAGAAATAAGTAGATGGATAACCTCTGGAGCTCTCTTATGTTTCTTTACTAAAGAGAATCCTAATCATATCCAACAACAACCTGCTAAGAATATAATCAGGCTGGTCAGGAATAGGAACACATTGATTATGTCCTTTCTAGGTTAAATAATCCTGTCATTTAAGATAATTTCATGTTGCTAATCTCAGGATGTTTATTGCTGTGTTTTACCTTTCCCAGAAGGTACTTTTATGCAAGTTAGGATTAGATTCAGCTGAATATTTTCTGAAAATTAGACAAATTAACAGTAGTAGTTTTACCCATTGACTTATTTTTCTCTTAAATAATTAATAGGTAGAATTAAAGAAGGAAGAATGAATATTTCTATAGTCTTAACTTTCTAGTTGAGATCTTTTGGAATTGTTAAAGGTAGCTGAACTAAAGTTATTTTTTCCAGGGGTCAAAAATAATTTATCAAAAAAAAAGCTAAGAAATTGAGACTTTCTAATTAGACATTTTCCAGGTCATATTATACAAAGCTATTGAACAACTTATGAAGTAGCCTTTCAGATAACATATCTGGATAATATTCTGTCTTCTCTCCATACCCAGATCCCCCAACTCATAAAATACACAATATAAAGAATGACAAGTTTCTTAAACATTGCTTAAGAAAATCTGTTTTCTCTACTTTGAGACCTGGCTATATTGCCACTTTCTAGAAGTAGATCAAAAATGTCTTTCAAACATTTTGAGTTATATACAGTGGTGTTATTTCATGCTTACATTAACCTATATATATTTATTAATCTTAGTCTTCTAGATTTTCCATTTTAAAAGTGATATTGAATGAACGAACTACAGCTTCATGCAACATTGTGGATGAATCTCACAAATATAATATTGAGTGAAAGAAGCCAGACGCAAAAGAGTACATTGTATGATTCTAATCATATAAAATGCAAAAAGTAAAACCAGTTTGGAAGTCAGGGTAGTGGTTACCATTGGGAGGCTGGGTAGTGACTGAAAGAGAGCACAAGATGGGGCTTCTGGTATGTGGATAATGTTCTGTTTCTTGCTCTGGGTGCTGGTTACACAGGTGTGTTAATTTTGTGAAAAAATTTCAAACTATACACTTATAATTTATATACTTTTTTGTATCTACATTTTACTTCACAAAAATTTTTTAAATGATGTTGAGTGTGAACTGACTTGATTTCAGTCTTTGCTAAGATTTTTATTTATTTTTCTTCAAAGGTGCCAATGTTAACAGGGCTACAGCCAATAATGATCATACAGTAGTGTCGCTGGCATGTGCAGGAGGCCACCTGGCAGTTGTTGAGCTACTCTTGGCTCATGGGGCTGACCCTACTCATCGACTCAAGGTAGTCTACTTAAAAATAAATAAATAGGCTGTGCACAGTGGCTCATGCCTATAATCGCAGCACTTTGGAAGACTGAGGTGGGTGGATCACTTGTGCCCAACATAAGGAGACCCCATTGCTAGGGGGGAAAAAAATGTATATATATACATACACACACACACAAACACACATACACATATATTTTTATAGGAAATAATTTATATATATTAGTAAATAAATAATACGTATATAGTTATAAAATATGTTTGATCTATCTTAGTGCTTCATACAATTGAGTTTTGATTTTATATGAGCTGCTAAGAAACTACAAAGAATTAATTGTCACGGCAATTCTTTCTCAGGATGGTTCAACAATGCTCATTGAAGCTGCAAAGGGTGGCCATACTAACGTAGTTTCTTATCTGTTGGATTATCCAAATAATGTTCTGTCAGTTCCCACCACAGATGTGTCTCAGCTCACCCCACCTTCTCAAGATCAGTCTCAGGTAAAGTAAAATGGAGCTTATTTGTTAATATAAATATTCTTCAAAATGATTAGAAGTTTTTGTTTAAAATCGGTTTTAAGCAAAATGGGCTGGTTTTTATTTTCTGTTACATATTGTGAAAATCATGATTCTAAATTGTTTAGGATTTGTTTTCTTTAAAGGTGCACTGAAATTTTTTATTGCCTTATTTATTGAAAATAGTGGTTTTTAAAAACCACTTAATATCAAATATAAACATAACTATGCCAAGTTGTTATTACAACTAGGTTTTTCAGGGTTTTTGCTTGTTTTTTAACAAGAGAATCAAGAGAAAGTTTTTTCTTTTTTGAGACGGAGTCTTGGTTTGTTGCCCAGGCTGGAGTGCCGTGGCACGATCTCAGCTCACTGCAACCTCTGCCTCCCAGGCTTAAGTAATTCTCATGCCTCAGCCTACCAGGTAGCTGGGACTACAGGCGCACGCCACCATGCCCAGCTAATATTTTGTATTTTAGTGGAGTCAGGGTTTCACTATTTCCCATGGTGGTCTCAAACTCCTGAGCTCAGGCAGCCCGCCCACCTCAGCCTCCGAAAGTGCTGGGATTACAGGCATGAGCCACCATGCCTAGCCAAGAAAGCATTTTCTTAATACCCCCCAAGGTAGTATTAATTATCCTAGAGATAGTGACTTTTGTTAACCTTGAAAGTATAGGTAACATAAGCACTAAAAATTCATTAAAGTAACTTTTAAACCTATCTTAAATTATGGAGAAAATATAGAGATTTTACTAAGAATATTAAGTTGGTGAAATCCTAAATTCTTTTCTACAAAGTCATCCTGAGAACTGCTAGGTACCCCAATTGAAGAAATATATTAGATTTTTGTTTTCTTTTGATCCATGTAGAATTTGAACAAGAGTAAACTGGCTACTGGATAGTGAATATGTGAATTGTACCCCTAGCTATAATGGAACCAGCAAGCTGTTCTATTCAGCAAGGAAGTTATATTATTTCTGTTTAGCTTAAAATCATTGACTACTTGTAGATTGCCTGACTGTAGTCTCAAAAATTACTGCTTGGTGAAAGCTTTTTTTAAAAAAAGCTTTAGGAAACAAAAGTGCATTTGGTGGTATACGAAGATACCCTAAAACAGGATATCTGTTTCAATTATGAGCCTTTGTCTTATTCTTTGATCTGAGATGATTTTTTTCTGAGTTGACTTTTTAGGTTCCACGTGTACCAATGCATACGCTTGCCATGGTTGTACCTCCCCAAGAACCTGACAGAACTTCACAGGAGAACTCTCCTGCCCTTTCAGGGGTCCAAAAAGGTTAGTTATTGAATTATTTTTCTTAAAATGGCTATTTTTTCACCTAATTGATAAATCCAGAAATGTACTTTAATGGTACAGAGTTACTGTGTACCCATGGCTAATTGAGTTAGATAATTCTGACAAATGCAAATTGTCTTACTATCTAAAACCAAAAAGACATAAGTGTTAGGAAAAATGACTTTTTATTATTTTCCTGTTAACATACTGATAGATGTAGCTTTCATCTCACGTAGATGAAAATACTTAAGAAACAAGCCAAGTTCTTGATTATATTAAAGTAACCAAGTTTATCAGACATTCATTTTTCATTTGACAATTCTTTAGCTATCCATTAGTATATGAAGAATGAAAATGTGTATTTGCTATCTAGTTAAGTCTTTATAGCATTGATTCAGATAATGAGTGAGAAGTTTAAGAATTACATTCAGTTTCATTCATGCAATGCTGAATATAGTAGATTATCATCTGTCATTATGTGAACCTGGACAAATAACCATCAAAATAAACTAACATCCAAATGACTATTAAGAAGGAGAGTATTCTACTTAAAAAACTCAAGTTTATGAGTTCTGATATTTTTCTGCTATCTTTACATTTGTAAGTGAAAAGTACCTTCATGGATAAATATACCTTCACTTGATAATTATGTATAGTTGTACTATCTGAGTTCTCTGAAATAAAGAATATAGTTAATATGTAGGCTGTTTAAAAACTATATAAAAACAAACTTATGAACATAGTTCATTTAGAATATGATCAAGTCCTAGATACTGAAATAACAATGAAAGTGTATATTAATACCTATAACACTGATTTATGAAAAGTTGGTTTGCGTTGACTATTATAGCAGTAAGCAGAAGCTTCTTTCAAATTATACCAATTTTAGTAATTTAAAGTATCAGGGGCCTTCGCTATGGCTAAGCTATTAATTTCAGAGATGAAATATCTGTAGTTTCTCTGATGTAAGATAATTGTAGCAGTTTTTCATGGAACACTTAGCTATTCAAAATTTCCCTGCTGTTTTTAATGTTAATAATTAAAAATCAAACATGCATTCATAAATATCATAATCAGCAGATATTTAACCTTCAGTCAAATATTTAAAGCTAAATGCCTCTGTTTTTGTTGTTCTTGTTTTTTGGTTTTGGTTTTGGTTTTTTGTTTTTATTTGGCTACACTCTATAGAGGACTATAGTAACTTTGGCTTTGGAAATACTAAATAAGAATGATTGGCCGGGCGTGGTGGTTCACGCCTGTAATCCCAGCAGTTTGGGAGGCTGAGGTAGGTGGATCACCTGAGATTAGGAGTTCAACACCAGCCTGACCAACATGGTGAAACCCTGTCTCTACTAGAAATACAAAAAATTAGCTGGGCATGGTGGTGGGTTCCTGTAATCCCAGCTACTTGGGAGGTTGAAGAAGGAGAATGGCTTGAACCCAGGAGGCAGAGGTTGCAGTGAGCCAAGGTCATGCCATTGCACTCCAGCCTGGGCAACAAGAGTAAAACTCTGTCTCAGAAAAAAAAATAAAATTAAATAAGAAAAGAATTATTTAGAAAATATAGGCCACATGTGATGGCTCACGCCTGTAATCCCAACACTTTGGGAGGCTGAAGCAAGTGAATCACTTGAGGACAGGAGTTTGAGACAAGGCTGGCCAACATGGCAAAACCCTGTCTCTACTAAAAATACAAAAATTAGCCAGATGTGGTGGTGTGTGCTTATAATTCCAGCTACTGGGGGGGCTGAGGCATGAGAATCACTTTAACCCAGGAAGCAGAGGTTGCAGTCAGCCAGAGTGACAGTTAGACTCTGTCTCAGAAAAAGAAAAAAAAAAAAAATTAGGGCCAGGCACAGTGGCTTTTACACCTATAATCCCAGCACTTTAGCAGGCCCAGGCAGGCAGATTACTTGAGCCCAGGAGTTTGAGACCAGCCTGGACAACTTGTCGAAACCCTATCTCTACAAAAAAGTACAGAAATTAACCAGACATGGTGGCACATGTAACATGATAGTCCCTGCTGCTAGGGTGACTCTAGTGAGAAGATCACTTGAGCTTGGGAGGCCAAGGCTGCAGTGAGTCATGAGTGTGCCACTGCACCCCAGTGTGGGCCACAGAACAAGACCCTGTCTTCAAAAAAAAAGGAAAAAGAAAAAATTAGGCTATGCATGGTGGCTCATACCTGTAATCCCAGTGCTTTGGGAGGCCGAGGCAGAATGATCAACCAGCTTGCCCAGCATAGAGAGAACCTGTCTCTATAAACAAAAAATTTAGAAATTAGCTAGGCATGGTTACCTGTGCCTGTAGTCCCAGCTACTCTGGAAGCTGACGCAGAAAGATCACTTGCACCCAGGAAGTCTAGGCAGCAATGAGCTATGATTGTACAACTGCACTCCAGCGTGGACGACAGTCTCAAAAAATAAATAAATAATGTAAATCCACAAAACAGTCGAGAAATAAGCTGGACAGAATGTATGCCAAGAGTAAATAAATTTAAAAAGTTTTAAATTTAGATTTAATATGTAAGTAATCTGAGATGTTTAGTTAGTGATTTTAAAAATTTTTACCGTAGTGAGTAACCATATTTTTGCGTACTGAAATATCATGGACTATTTAGTTATTTTCTGCATTTGTTGCTTTATTACTTACTAAATAGTGTAAACACGAACTACCTTTCTAAGGAATCTTTCATTTTACTAAATTACTAGGGTTATCCCTAATTAACATTGTGTTTAGACACTTGGGGACTTGCTAGCAATCAAATGGCATTGCCAATCTAACACTTGTTTATGCAGGATCAAACTGTGATAATGCATTGTGTTAATGTCATGTTAGTATAAACCATACATATGATAGAATATTATGTTGCTGTGAATTAGGAACAATCCTTTATGGAAAAGCACACACTCAATTACCAATATAGGAAAACCTATCTTATATAACTAAAGACATAATTTTTTTATACTTAAAGTTGCTTTTTCTTCTTAAAACTTCTCTTTTATGTCTCTGAAAAAGCTTCTTTGAGTGATGAAATTGCTGTTTGACCCTTTTGTTTTTGTTTCCTCTCAGTCCATATATTACTGCTGTGTAGTGTATGTGATTAGGGATGGACAAATAGTTTGTATTCTCTAGGTCTCTCTTCCTCTTCCATCTTCCAGCAATCATCTTTTCAAGTTCTTAAAACATTTTACTCCTGCCTGTTTTCAATAAATTTTTTTATTAATCATATCCTCATCCTTTAAAAAATGTCTTTATACCCATAAATCTTACCCAGGTGTTTGATATATGTTCTACTCAGATATTCTTTTTTTCATGCCCATATGTACTAGTTGTACAGGCTCCGTCCATCTTGATTTATATTCTCCTGATTTAGACAACTTGATCTCACTTATCTGTTGTTGGTTTTCAAGGATTCAAGATTTTAGGTGGCATCTAACAGAGGCCTCAGAATCATGTCTGTAAACAAAATATGAAACTCAGAGTGACATGCTCAGTTTTCTAGCATTACTTAAGTTTATTATCTGCAGTTACAAATATTCAGATGAGAAAGAATACATAAGTAATGTAAATCCCTTGCCTTCTTATAACTGGTTCTACAGAGGTTTTAGGAGAAGATTCATTTTGATCTGCAAGTTGTGTAACTTAGAATTAATCTGCTGCAAAGCATTTAAAATTATGTCAGGATAAACAAAACACATCTTTTATGTATACCTCAAGCCCTCCTGAGAGGTAATTTCTTTGAACTTCTAGAGTACTTCATTGGATCTTCCTTCCAGTTCTTGTCACTTGGCTTGCTCCCCTCCCCTTGGGACCTCAAGTGTAGAGGATTGAGTTAATGATACTCAATTTGTGGTGCTTTATCACCATGACTTCTCTCTTGCTTCATTTATTCCCTTTTATTTCTATTTCCATTTCCTTGCTTCCACTATAAGTAATCATTTTAATGTGTTTGATGTGTATATTCTTTTATTCTTAACAAATTATTATAAAATATTTATTTTATATGTATATATGACTTCTTTTCTTAGTTCTCATGAACTAACTACTCCTAGCTTCACACTTTTCTTCTGCAGCTTCTTCACCTCTCTCAGACTTCACAGAATTGAAGAGTCAGGGCCTTGCTCTGGGTTAGGCTTTGACTTAAGAGAATGCTGTGGCTGGTTTGATCTCTCGAGACCACTGAAACTTTCTCCATATCAGCAATTAGGCTGTTTGACTTTCATCATTTGTGTGTTCACTGGAATACCACTTTTAATTTCCTTAAAGAAATTTCGTTTTGCATTCACAACTTGACTAAATTTTGGCACAAGAGGCCTAGCTTTTGGCCTATCTCGGCTTTCAACATGCCTTCCTCACTAAGCTTAATCATTTCTAGCTTTTGATTTAAAGCGAGAGATGTGTGACTACCTTTCAATTAAACACTTACAGGCCACTGTGTTGATGGCAGGGGGGCAAGGTTGTTTATTTTCTATGTTTGTTTTTTTCTTTTTGTTTTGTGTGTGTGTGTGTGTATATATATGCGTGTGTGTGTGTGTGTGTGTGTGTGTATATACACACACACATATATATATAAATGTGTGTGTATGTATATGTATGTGTGTGTATGTATATATGTATGTATTTTTTTTTTTTTTTGAGATAGGACCTCACTTTATCACCCAGGCTGCAGTACAGTGGTGTGATCTCAGCTCACTCCTTCAACTTCAGCCTCAACCTCTGAGGTTCAAGCAATCCTCCTGCCTCAGTCTTGCAAGTAGTTGGGACTACAGGCGCCCTGCCACTCTACTTGGCTAATTTTTTGTATTTTTGGTAGAGACAGGTTTTGACATGTTGCCCAGACTCGTCTCAAAGTCCTGAGCTCAAGTAATCTGCCCACTTCAGCCTCCCAAAATGCTAGGATTACAGGTGTGAATCACCGCACTCAGCCATTACTTTGTATTTTTAATTTACATGAATAGTATTCTGGTACAGATCCCATTTTTTTTTTTAAAACAAACCAAAAACTTTATTTACAAAAGTAAATTTTAACTTGCTTTTACATATCATATAATGTTAATGATGACAGGAACAGATTTAAAATACATTGAGGTTTGTGCAGTTCATTTCCCCCTAGTTATACCATGAAACTTTATAAGCATTGCTTTAGCTTTGATGTTTGGTCACATTTTCTGTTCAGAAGTCATGTTTCAGGGTAGGTTCACTGCCAGAACACTGTCACATCACCATTGGCTGTGGATTTCCAAGAAGCAAAGGAGCTAATCTCAGCAAATTGTTTTTTACCTTTGTTTACTCAACACTGTTTTTAAGATTTATCCACATGTCTATTTCTAGATTGTTTATATCTATAGCATAGTGCTTTACCCTGTGTATCTTCCATGTTTTACGTGTCCTTTCTCGCAGTGATGAATAGTCGGATTGCCTCTATTTTCTCACCTCTACTAACAATGCTTTGATGAAAATCTTTGTACAGTCCCTATATAAGAATTTATTTGGAACATCATCTCCCCTCAGACTGTAAGCTCCTTAAGGGCGGGTTTATGTTGCTCATCTTTATATGGTCCACCATGCTTTGCTGTGTAGTTGTTCAAGTACTTATTGAATAAATTAATGAGTGCTAGGCTAAGAATATAGATTATTTTGAAGGCAGAAGAAAATT
>NW_016107416.1:1508072-1516160 GCF_001604975.1 Cebus imitator
CAGGATGGTCTCGATCTCTTGACCTCGTGATCCACCCGCCTCGGCCTCCCAAAGTGCTGGGATTACAGGCTTGAGCCACCGCGCCCAGCCCTAAACTTTTTCTCAATTAAGGTGGGCACATAAGGAAGAGCGGGGAGAAGGAAAAGGGGTTGTCTGCGGTGAGCTAGAGGGCCAGTCTTTTCTTAAATAAGGAAAGGAGTGTGAGCTGGTGCTGATAATGCTTTTGGTGCTGTGGCCTGCTTGGGCATGTAGTAAAACTGGAAAGAGGGAAAGAAAAAGAAAGGGTGGAGGGAGTACTGGGTATTAAAGAATGAGGCTGGTCAGGCACGGTGGCTCACGCCTGTAATCTCAGCACTTTGGGAGGCAGAGGCGGGTGGATTACCTGAGGCCAGGAGTTTGAGACCAGCCTGGCCAACATGGTGAAACCCTGTCTCTACTAAAAATACAAAAATTAGCTGGGCATGTTGGCACATGCCTGTAATCCCACCTACTCGGAAGGCTGAGGCAGGAGAATCATTTGAACACAGGAGGTGAAGGTTGCAGTGAGCCGAGATCACACCCATTGCACTGCAGCCTGGGTGACAGAGCAAAACTGTCTCAAAGGGAAGAAAAGAAAAGAAAAAAAAAAAGATTTAGGCTGTTTGAAGAGAAACCTTGCTGTATCTCACAGAAACATTTTATATTGACGCCCAGGACACATCATACATCTGTTCATCAAAACAAATTCCAGTGGATAATAAACACTCTACTACATTTGATGCACTGTGTTATTTTCAGTGTACTTTTTCAACCTGATTTTCTATTTGAGACCCAGTTGGGAATGCTGTTTAAAAATCATTCTACTAGGGTGCTATATGATGATGTAAGCAAGGGAATTGCAGAACAAGGTTTAAGTTTTATAGGTAAAACCAAGTAAGGAAATATGGAATCTAGTCTAGATCCTTCTATATATCATGTATTTTTTCCATTGACCATTATTTTTCTATTGTACAATGCACTAATTATTTTAGACACAAAAATGATTGATAGAATTAAGCTCATTCCAATAAAAAACTAAATATTTGGCAAATATATGTCCACCTCATTCCCTCTCTGCCAATAAAAAAATAAAGGTCATGTTTAAGCCGTCATTAGATCATGGCGTCTACTACTACAGACCTTTTCTAGTTTTGTTAATGGAAGGAAAGTGAGAGGCAAAGGAATAGGACAGAAACCAAACCAAAAAGATGAAATGGTGGCTTTACCTATGTATTTTTTTCTTTTTTGAAATGGAGTTTCACTCTTATTGCCCAGGCTGGAGTACAATGGGTGCAGTCTCAACTCACCGCAACCTCTGTCTTCCAGGTTAAGCAATTCTCCTGTCTCAGCCTCCCAAGTAGCTGAGTCTGTAGTCATGCACCACCGTGCCCAGCTAATTTTGTATTTTTAGTAGAGATGGGGTTTCTCCATGTTGGTCTGGCTGGTCTCAAACTCCCAACCTCAGGTGATCCACCTGCCTCGGTCTCCAAAGTGCTGGGATTACAGGTGTGAGCCACTGCACCTGGCCACCTATATTTCTGAATAGTACTTTATGATATCATTCACTGATAATGGTGAATAGATTTCTTTGTATCTGACAATGTAAGATATTTGAAGGAGATAGAACTCTTTTTGTATTCTGGTATCTTATAATACTGCTTACTATTGAAAATTTTGTTGCTAAAAGAATACTTGTCATAATCTCTACCCAGAAAGTGTAGATACTGCTTTAGCTTCTAGGAAAAATTAGGCGACATTATCTTTTTCACCAGTCTGTTTTATTCTTGATGTTATAGCTTCTGTTAGTGCTTTGATGTGTATCTAGGTAATTCCACTAACTCCATGGTTACAGACACTCAGCCAATGGCTATTTTGACATGAACCACTTTTTATGCATCATTTTCGCCATCTTCCATTTTTAATGCTACATACATTCTAGGCTTATAGTTTGTCTATTCAGTTAAATAAGTTACTCTTAGTAATCTTGTGTTCCATGCTTCTTGCATATTATTTGTTAACAAGATAGGGCCATTCCTATCTGTTACTGTCCTCAAAATTCTACTCTTATTTTGGATTATACTATTTATAAAGATTTTAAATCTGTGAATGTCCAGCAGGGTCATAACACAATTACTAACCAGTCTGGTTAGTGTTAGACTCTTACCTAGTTTTCCTGAATATTAAATATAAATTACTTAGTAGCTATGCAAGGGTGTTTTGAAACTAATGGATGTTTAAAGAACCATTCAGTCTTTGTAGAACTTCTTTTTTTTTTTTTTTTTTTTCCTGAGACGGAGTTTCGCTCTTGTTACCCAGGCTGGAGTGCAATGGCGCGATCTCGGCTCATCGCAACCTCCGCCTCCTGGGTTCAGGCAATTCTCCTGCCTCAGCCTCCTGAGTAGCTGGGATTACAGGCACGTGCCACCATGCCCAGCTTATTTTTTGTAGTTTTAGTAGAGACGGGGTTTCACCATGTTGACCAGGATGGTCTCGATCTCTTGACCTCGTGATCCACCCGCCTCGGCCTCCCAAAGTGCTGGGATTACAGGCTTGAGCCACCGCGCCCGGCCTCTTTGTAGAACTTCTAAATGTACTCGAGTGATGTCATTGAATTTATTACATGACTGAATATTTCCTTGTTATTGTTGTCGATTTGTGCATTGCTATTTGTGACCATTTACCTTCCTTGTTGTCATTAAGCACTTTAACCAAATACTGTAAATCAAAACAGGGACTCCTATATGGTATTAGGAAAGTAGTAATAAAATTAGCTTACAAATCTAATAGCTTTTGCTCTGAAAGAATAGTCTTTTTCTATCATTTTGCTCAGATAGAAATATAAATTGAGAAAGGCTGAGGCTGGAGGATTACTTGAGGCCAGGAGTTCAAGACCAGCCTGAGCAACATACAAGACCCCATCTCTTTATATATATCTATCTATATATATATGAATATAAAATTGAATATAGACAATGTTCTTTGCAATTTAAGGAATAAGCCTCTGAAAGTGATTGCAGTGGCATTGAAATTGTGGTCATCTTACCTATTAAAGACAGTATATAGGGGAAAAACTTAGACTTTTTTATTAATGACACATGTTGCATATGTTTGAGCTATTTGCAGTTTTGAGATCTCTATTCTAGCAAAAAAAGTAGATGAAGCTCTAATTTTTTTTTTCTTCAGTAGTTCTGTTACCCCCTTGCAATTCAGAACATTTTATATCTCTGAATGACCTTTTTTCCTTTGGACTTGAGAATCATTTTGAATACAACAGATGATTTTATTTTAAAAATTCCCAAATTACCTATGTTTTTCATATATACTTACTATAATTCAAAATAATAGATTACTTTTTTACCCAGCTCTTTCCTTTTTTCAAACAGCTTTATATTTAATTTACATACCATAAAGTTCACTTGTTTTAAATATACAATGCAATGAATTTTAGTAGATTTATTAAGTTGTGTAACCATCATCACTGTCTAGTTTTAGAACTTTTCAATCTCCCCAAAAAGATCTCTTATGCCTGTTTTCAGTTGATCCTCATTCTCACTGTTATAACCTCGAGCAACCACTACTGTTCCTGTCTATAGATTTGCCTTTTCTCTGTAGATGTGATGTAAGTGGAATTGCACAATATGTGGTCTTTTGTGTCTGGCTTCTTTCACTTAGTATAATGTTTTTGAGGTTCATCCATGTTGTAGCATGAATCAGTGGTTTTTTCCTTTTTGTTGCTGAATAGTCCTCCTTCTAAACAAGATTAAGCCTTGGATTTGCCTCAGAGTAGGTATTGTACATCAAAAATTTGTGTCCTTCATTTTATGTCCATATGTTAGGATTATTAATATTGATGGTTATTTTTCAGCTGATTTGTTAGGAAGGATGTAACTTAAGTGTAATTTAAAACCTTAAAATAATATACTTTGCCATTGTTTGTTAACATATGCTGTCAGTATGAGTAACCCTAAATGGGAAGTCTGATTTTTCTCCTTGGATCATTTATTGTTTCTCTCATAGATAGAATTTACTTGAAGTGTTCATTTAAATGCAAGTTGTCCTTTGTGTAGTAAGTTTAACAATGTTCTGGTACAAACGTGTCAAAGGTATATTTAATGGAGAATTTTAGGAAGACATGTCTTGAAAAAACTGATTTTACATTATATTTCAATATAAGAAGAAAAATATTTTGACTGTTTGCAAAACACTTTCCCCTATTTTGATCTGTAAGTTTTGGTCTTTTCCATTAACTTTGCATTGCTTGCAGAGTTAATATTGCTAAAAGAACGATTGTTCTAAATGGGTAGTTAACATTTCTGGTATTTTCAACATGATTTTGATACTGCTTTAGATTTGGTGTTCTTTAAAAAATCCAATCTAATCAGCAGAATTTTGAGATTCTTGCCTCTTTGTTTTCCTTTTCCCTGCCCCTGACTTAATTTCTAAAATTTTCCTATCCTAAAGAGTAGATTTTTAAAACTTCACAGTTTTTGAATTAGCAGCATCCTAGTTTGTGCTGTGTGAAATAGATGAGTATAGGTTTTAACCTGCCTAACCCTGGTGTGACTCTGAACATTCATTCTATAACATTAGTTATAAGGGTTTTCGGAGGGAGGTCTGTGTGTGTGGGAGGGGAGGCTGGTTTTCTTTTTTCTTCTTTTTTTTCTTTCTTTCTTTTTTTTTTTTTTTTTTAGCATGGCACTTTTTCAAACATTTTTCATGTGCTTAGGTACATCCAAGCAGAAGTCCAGTTCCCTCCAGGTAGCAGATCAGGACCTACTGCCATCTTTTCACCCATACCAGCCTTTGGAGTGCATAGTAGAGGAGACTGAAGGCAAGCTGAATGAACTGGGACAAAGAATTAGTGCTATTGAAAAAGCACAGCTTAAGTCACTGGAGTTAATTCAAGGTGAACCTCTGAACAAAGATAAGATAGAAGAACTTAAAAAGAACAGAGAAGAGCAAGTCCAGAAGAAGAAGAAAATATTAAAAGAACTGCAGAAAGTGGAAAGGCAGCTGCAGATGAAAACACAGCAGCAATTTACCAAAGAATACTTGGAAACCAAAGGTCAGAAAGACACAGTGTCTCTACACCAGCAGTGCTCTCATAGAGGAGTCTTCCCAGAAGGGGAAGGAGATGGTAGTCTCCCAGAGGATTACTTTTCAGAGTTACCTCAGGTTGACACAATCTTATTTAAAGATAATGATGTTGATGATGAGCAACAATCTTCACCATCGGCAGAACAGATTGATTTTGTCCCAGTCCAGCCTTTATCATCTCCACAGTGTAACTTTTCCAGTGACTTAGGTTCTAACGGAACAAATTCTCTTGAACTTCAGAAAGTATCAGGTAATCAGCAGATTGTAGGACAGCCTCAGATTGCTATTACTGGACATGATCAGGGGCTGTTAGTTCAAGAACCAGATGGACTAATGGTTGCAACTCCAGCTCAGACGCTTACCGACACTCTTGATGACCTGATAGCAGGTGGGTTAAGAAATATATCTAATAATTTCTCTGTAATCTGTGTGCTCAACTTCTTTATACACCCCTCCAAAAACACAGACTTTGTACTTTTCCATTTTAGAATTATCTTTGTAAAATTACTCATTTCTTGAGGTCTTTTGGAAGTGAATTAACTAAGTTCAATAGCACTAACACACAAAAGTGTGTTTCCCCTCTTCTTTTTTGTCATATTGCAAAGGCAAATAAATAAAAGTGCCATAATCCTTTATTTTAAACCTTTGATATTGAAACCACCCTGTGCTGTGACTTGGGTAAGGAGGTCTCAAAGTGGAATTGCTTTGTAGGCTTTAGAGGTATTCACATAAGATTATAATTAAAATTTTCCTGCTGGTGATTTTCATGTCTGGAAATTTTAAATCACACTGCTTTTTTATTTATAATTTTATTAGATTAACTTAAGTATTTCCAATTAAATGGGATGTTCAGAGAAAACTAAGTTTTCCATGTTATAATATTTGTGGTTAGAAGATTAAGGTACATTAAAATTATTGTCACTTGATGATTTGAAGATTGGGATTTTTGCATTAAGTCTCTTAATGAAAGCACACAACCACATCACATACACACACACAGACACACACACACACACACACACACACACAGAAAAAAGAAAGGCCTGATAACCTTGAAGTATATGTTTCTGTTTATTGTTGTGTGGAAAATTACAACTAGATATGAAATGAGGTGCACAAGTTTACTTTCCCTTTCATTGTCCTTGCAGCAGTGGGAAAACAGTGCAATTAATCATTTACCTTCCTAAAGATGGCTGGTGAATGTATCACCTCCATGAGAGCCCAGTTCAGAAATGCAGCCAGAATGGCTGTTGACAGTGGATGAAGACCAAGAACTAAGATGTAGCTGGAGTGATATTCAAAGGCAGGCCAGTCCTCTGTCTCTTGATTGCAACATTTTTTTCCTTACTGTTGTCTGTTGCCTCTTGTCATATTCTCCTCCCCTTCTCCCATCCCAATTATCCTATTTCAGTTTCCTTTCTTCTTTTGTGAGCCTTTAGTCTTCCTGATCTTTACTGAGTCTTTTTAAATGTGGAATAAGATTACTGAAATCAGGAATTTTATTGGGCATGTGTATGACTTCCAGTGGTTATAGAATTGTGATATTGCCTTTGAGGCTCCTCTGATATGTAATAAGTCTCATTGTGCAGAGGAGGAATGTCTTAGTTTCCTTAAAGAAAATTAAAATGCTGAGAAATGTTTTAAGGAGTTAGGCTCTTTGTTCTTTAATTTGGGTTTTTATATCTTCAGCTGGTAGACACAAATTAATTTTGTATTTATTAGCATTGAAAGTTATAAATTATGAATAAACTCTTGTAGTTCATTTGCAGTTCTAATTTATAATCTGGGTAAAAAAAGATTTTGGAATGTGAAGTATGATTATGAATAATAATGATGAAACAGGTAAACTGGGAATAACATTTTTAAGTAGGGTTCTGTAACTAGCATTATAATGTTCCTAATTAAGTGCACAGTTTGCAGTTATGAAACCTATATTACTGATCAGTTATGTTAGAACTTTTTTAAAAATAATGTAGAAACAGCTCTAAAGGGAACTTGTAGGTGTTAAGGAACATCACATTTTATTTCACTAAAGTATTTGTTGAATTAGTCTTTTACAAAGTTTGCATGAAACTTAGAAAATTGGCTTAGAAATTATCTTTTAATTATATATAATATTAATATAAACAAAATTTAATTTGTGTTAGACATTAATACCTACCACACTGTACAATATTCTTTTGTTAATGTTTTAACTTTTAAATCAGCCAACAAGTACAAAATTATCTTCATGTAAAAATTTCCATTTTTATGAAGGTTATGTGTTTTGAACAATATGGCAATACTTGTATTTTCTTTATTCAACATGATGGACCTGTTATAAAATTTAAATATTATATTTTTCTAAGTCCAGATTTGTCTTAATTTTCCTAGTTGAAGGTAAAAGAAATTAGACAAGAGTGAATTTGAATTAGGTTAATACCTAATTCTACAATTGTAAAATATATTAACATATTGGTAAGATTACAGAGTAGGACAAAGGTAAAATTAATTTTACTTTAGTTCTTACCCCTCATAGTAGTAAAGGAGAGAATACTGTACATCTTAAAATTCTACTTTAGAGAAAACCTATGTATGATAACAATACATTTCACTCATTAAATATAGGAGTATTATTTCCTTATTGCTATTCTTTAAAAATATTTGTTGTGATAATGAGTTGTTTACATGTATAAGTTATTAATTTTGTGACGATTAGCTGACTAACTTAGCCCTTTAGTGTGTTGTTTGATACGTGTCATACATGATATAGTTCCAAACAGACTATATAAACTCTTGATTAGGAGCATGGTTCCTCATGTCCTTGTGAAAGTGAGCATTGGGTTTTTAGGAGTTACCATAATAGCAAGTGATTCTCAAAGTTCAAATGTCTAGGAATATAAAGTAATTTAAAGAAATTCAAAATAGCTTTTACCATTGAGCAGTTCTAGAAATATTTAGTAAACTTTTCTTTTTTGTTGTTTTTTTTTTTTT
>NW_016107416.1:1517185-1519380 GCF_001604975.1 Cebus imitator
TTTTTTTTTTTTGGATACGGAGTCTCACACTGTCGCCCAGGCTGGAGTGTAGCGTTGTGATCTCTGCTCACTGCAGCCTCTACCTCCCAGGTTCAAGTGATTCTCCTTGCCTCAGCCTCTCAAGTAGCTGGGATTACAGGAGCCTGCCACCATGCCTGGCTAAGTTTTTGGTATTTTTAGTAGAGACAGGGTTTCACTATGTTGGCCAGGCTGGTCTCGAACTCTTGACCTCATGATCCATCCACCTTGTCCTCCCAAAGTTTTGGGATTACAGGCGTGAGCCACCACACCCGGCCATAGGTTTTTATTTACATGGAACTATTTAATAAAGTTACTAATACATAAAACAGATTATAACAATTAAATTTCTTAAAAACTTACAAAGTATTTTATGTAGACCTAGTATCAGTGAGATTTTTTAATAATAGGATTTATTATCTTCCATATTGCCTACAAAACTTTCCTCAACTTCATAAAAAGTCAAGTAGAATATTGCACTTAGCTCTTCTCCCACTTCATTTTAAAAATAGTGTATAAATTGTTAGACACAATGACTCTGCGCCTGTAATCCCAGCTACTCAGGTGGCTAAGGTAGGAGGATTACTTGAAGCCAGGAGTTCAAGACCAGCCTGAGCAACACAGAGACCCTGTCTCTTTAAAAAAATCAAAAAGCATACTGTATAAGTTTAATTTGAATTATATGTGGGAATTTGTGATAGCAGTCTGCCTTAGGCACTTTCAGAGATATTTCATTCAGAAGTAGGAAATATTTTAGGATTTATGAAAATGTCATAGTCTTGGGATAATTTTCTCTTAATACAACCTTTATTCCACATGTACCTTTTAAATCTCTTGCTACTTTCTAGTTTTATAACTTTCCATTTGTAATTAGTCCTGTTAAAAGCACTTGCTATGGAATGTTTTTTATTGTCATTATTACATGGAGTGAACAAATGCTTCTAGGATAATGTAGTACAGAAATGTATGGTAATTATTGTAACAACGCATTTTTGTTAACAAAGCTGTTAAATGCACAACAGTACTTTTTAAAAGCCAACTCTGTAAAGAAATTTCTTATAACCATCACATTCTGGCATAGCACTCTAATCAACTATTCAAAAAAATTTTTATATACCTGTTTTTCATAATAAAAAAGAGAAATGAGGTAACATAAATAAAATACTGGTAGAAAAGTAGTTCTTTTCTAAAGTATATATTAATAATTGTGGGACCACTGTCAAAGTCTTACTGTTAGAAAGTTCTGTAACATATTAGTCTTCAGTGTCTTGTTTTTTCAAGCAGTTTTCTAAACATCAGCTATTTCTAGGAGGTGTAACAAAATACTATATACTTTTAACTTATCAAATGACAACAATTTTTCATTATTACTATTATTTTTTCTTGGCCACTTCTTCCAGGAAAAAAATGACAAAAATTTTTCAGGCTTTGTTTCTATTTTGCATATTCTTATTGGTGAAACAAATGTGTAGTAATTATTCCTATTTGTAACTAAATAGTTAAATTATGTTATTTATGTGATGACAGAAGCTGGAGGAATTTGTATTGCCAAGATGGTTATATATATTGGTGGGGATGAGCTGGGGTAGCTCATATAGGAACATATCTGGGAATTTTAAACTTTGCTAAGTTAATTAAACTAGTAACCTACTAAACTGAGTCATTCACACTTGTGAATAGTATCTTTGAATGGGATCTAGTCATATCAAAAATTCTAGACAGAAAATATTTTCTAACACTTCAGCTTACATTTTTCTTTAAGTCTTACATTTTTCTTTTAAGTCTGACTCTTAATCCGGATGTAAGATTATTGCCATCACTGATGCTTTATTGATTTTTTGTATATTATTAATGATTATATGTTTTTTCTGAGTTTTTCCTTTCTTGAGTGACTAGTAATGTTTTTATTTTTCAATACAGTGAATAATAGTACTGACAATCCTATAAAATATCTGATAGTTACATCTATGGAGCACTCACCCCATGTGCCAAACACTGTGTTAAATGCTTTATATACAGTATCTCACATACTGCTCACAACATCCCTGAGATAGGTCCTATTTCCCCCTATGGTCAAACTCCATCTCTTATGAAACATAAATATTCAGAGAGACAAAATACATAATTTCAATTAACTCAGTTTTCTTTTCTTTTCTTTTCTTTTTTTTTTTTTTTTT
>NW_016107416.1:1519970-1544110 GCF_001604975.1 Cebus imitator
GAGATCGAGTCTAGCTCTGTCACCCAGGCTGGAGTGCAGTGGCATGGTCTCAGCCCACTGCAACCTCCACCTCCCGGGTTCAAGCGATTCTCCTGCCTCAGCCTTCCAAGTAGCTGGGATTACAAGCATGCACCAGCATGCCTGGCTAACTTTTTTATTTTGTTGTAGAGATGGGGTTTTGTCATGTTGGCCAGGCTGGTCTTGAACTCCTGACCTCAGGTGATCCGCCCGCCCTCCGCCTCCCAAAGTGCTGGGATTACAGGTGTGAGCCACCGTGACCAGCCCACTTTTTTTGAATTGTACACAGGATATTTTTATCCAATTGACTTTTACAAACTAAAATATAGAACTCCTTTTATTTATTTTTATTTTTAGAAAAAATTTTTTCCTCCCTACTGACAATGTAAAAAACTACTATTTATATTTAGTATAGGCACTAAATATCAGGCACTGTGTTAAGCATCTTATCTGCATTGTCTCAAGAAGTCTTTCCTATAACCTTCCAAGGCAGGTATCATTATTGTCCCCATTATACACATAAGGAAAATTGAGGCTCAGAGAAATTAAATTACTTGCCCAAGATCTGAAAGTCAGTGTTGGAACTAATATTCAAATGTAGGTCTGTCTGATTCCAAAACTTGTGATTTTACTATTACTATATATTACTGCTATGGAAATTTCTGTTTTCTGTGTTTTTTTGTGTACAAATAACCTTACTCTTTAAAGTGAAATTTAGCAATATGAATATTGTTTTTCAGCTGTTAGTACCAGAGTGCCCACTGCTTCCAACAGTTCTTCTCAGACCACAGAGTGTCTTACACCTGAATCCTGTTCACAGACTACAAGCAATGTGGCTTCCCAATCTATGCCCCCTGTGTATCCTTCAGTTGACATTGATGCACATGTGAGTAGATTGCTTTATTTAAACTTATTTTGCACATTCTAATTTTCTTTGGAAAGGAAAATTATCATTTTACATTTATTGTGAAAAGAATTATTATTTGCTCTTCAATTGATAACTTCTGTTAAAAAAAATTTAACTTATTTTTTTCTTCTCCTAGACTGAGAGCAATCATGACACAGCATTAACACTAGCTTGTGCAGGTGGTCATGAAGAACTTGTATCTGTGCTTATTGCACGGGATGCCAAAATTGAACACAGAGACAAAAAAGGTAAATGTCAGTCAGAAATAAAATCTGAGTGTAATTACATCAGAAAACAATTGTAACTTTTATTATTGATAAATAGTTCCTAGACTATCTTAGTGATAAGATAGATAAGCATATTTCAATTAGGAATATCCAGATTCATTATTCTGCAGAGCCAGATAATTCTCCAAAAATTAGACTATAGATCATTAGTGAAAAAGAGCAAGTTGTGGTTGCCCTTCTTAATCCAAAGGTATTTCATACAGAGGCATCAAAGTTAATTATTAGTATAAACTTTAATAATTTTTACTGACTTAGTTTTTTAATTAGGTGTTTATGGGTTTTTAGTCGATAACAAATTAGGATTTAGAGTAGTTCTATGTTAAATTGTTATCAGTATCTGCCCTGAAGGCTTTATTTTGCTAAAATGCTAGAGAATGGAAAACAGTGGCTTTAAAATAAAACAAGAAACATAAATTTGTTTAAGATTTTCATTTTCTGATTTAGGTTTCACACCACTAATCCTGGCAGCAACAGCAGGGCATGTTGGAGTTGTTGAAATTCTTTTGGATAAAGGTGGAGATATAGAAGCACAGTCTGAACGAACTAAGGATACTCCACTTTCATTGGCATGTTCTGGTGGACGTCAGGAGGTGTGTTAATGTTAATTTAATTTTCATTTTGTAAATATTTTGCTTGTATTTTAAAATATGCATATGATTAGTATTTTAGCTAATGAATAAAATTTGCATGTATTTTGTGTATTTGTTTTTCTGAGATAGGGTCTTGCTCTGTCTCCCAGGCTAGAGTGCAGTGGCGCAATCATAGCTCACTATAACCTCGATCTCTGGGGCTCAGGCAGTCCTCAGCCTCCCACCCAGCTAGGGCTATTTTGTAGAGATGCGGTCATGTAATGTTGCCCAGGCTGGTTTCAAACTCCTGGTTTCCCAAAGTACAGGGATTATAGTTATGGGCCAGCATGCCTGGCCCTGCCCGTATTTTGACATGTTCCATATACTTTCTGAGCAAAGGGATACTTCTGTTACGTTTTATGGGAATGTAAATGCCCTTTTCTGGCAGGGGATTGTGGGGAGAACAGAAGGGTGGAGATGAGGTCTCATTATGTTGCTCAGGCTGGCCTTGAACTCCTGGCCTCAAGGGATCTTCCTGCCTTGGCCTCCCAAAGTGCTGGGATTACAGGGATAAACCACCATGCTTGGCCCCAAATGCTGTTTTAAAGAATCTGTTTCTTGCCCTTAAAGCCAAATAAAAATTATCTTAATCCTTACATTTATTTGGATTCAATGAATCACAATTCTACACATGAGAGGCAACTTTATTGCCCAATAAATGACAAATATAAAGGGTAACATCTTGTTATTGCAGTATAATTGAGATTTCAAAGCTCTGAATTCCTGAGATTGAATCCATGTATCTATTGCTGACATTTCAATATTTAGGGCCTAATGAAATGTAATTAAAATATCATATATTTAGAAAAGGAAGTTATAAATCCTGTTTCTTTGTGTTTCCTTCATTGTAAGTTGAGCCCTTGGTGTAAACACTCTTCTCTATCCATATTTTTACTTTGTAGGTGGTAGACTTGCTGCTGGCTCGAGGTGCAAATAAAGAACATAGGAATGTATCTGATTATACACCACTGAGTCTAGCTGCATCTGGAGGATATGTTAATATCATTAAGATTCTGCTTAATGCTGGGGCAGAAATTAATTCAAGGTATTAACCTGTTAATTTTATTTTTCATGTTTTGTAAGTTACTCCTAAGTTACTACTTTGGAGTTAAATGTCTACCTCTAAGCTTTTAGACAGATACCATTTTAAATTAAGATAGTACTAAAGTTGCAAAGCCAACAATTACACCTGTAATGTGTTTATAAGTAATCTCAACTTATCTCAGTAATGTGGCTGCTTATAAAGAGGTCTCATTTCAAAATTTTGAAATTTTGTTCTGTGGCCCTACCACCCTAAACTTACCTAATCTCATCTGATCTCAGAAACAGTACTTTATATATGTAGTTGGAAATTTATAATCCCCTAAATAGAAATTATGTTTTATTATTTATTTACTTTTTTTTGAGGTGGAGTTTCACTTTGTTGCCCAGGCTGGAGTGCAATGGCATGATCTTGGCTCACTGCAACCTCCACCTCCCTGGTTCAAGTGATTCTCCTGCCTCGGCCTCCTGAGTAGCTGGGTTTACAAGCATGCGCCTCCACGCCCAGCTATCTTTGTATTTTTAGTAGAGGCAGGGTTTCTCCATGTTGGTCAGGCTGGTCTCAAACTCCCGACCTCAGGTGATCCACCCACCTTGGCCTTCCAAAGTGTTGGGATTACGGGCGTGAGTCACTGTGCCCAGCCAGAAATTATGTTTAAATTGTGGCATTTTCTTATTCTTTATTATTGGTCAAATCAAATAAAATCTATTAATTGATATTAGAAACTTCTCTTTTTAGTGAAACGTTTTCATTTTTAATGCTTTTCTAAAATAATAGGCAACATATTATTTTAATTTTCTAAGCACATTTCCCCCCTTAGGACTGGGAGTAAACTAGGTATTTCTCCCCTGATGTTGGCTGCAATGAATGGACATGTTCCTGCAGTAAAACTGCTGCTTGATATGGGTTCAGACATTAATGCCCAGATAGAGACCAATCGGAACACGGCTCTCACCCTGGCCTGTTTCCAGGGCCGAGCAGAAGTAGTGAGTTTGCTTCTGGACCGAAAAGCCAATGTTGAACATAGGGCAAAGGTAAGCATTTTATAACTTGTCGACTATTTCAGATACATTTCTAATGGAAAAAATACGGCATTTTAACTCAAATTGAATGTAATATTTTAAATTGTCGTAAGTTAAAACTGATACCCCAATGCAGAATTGGGGAATTATGCTATGTAGTAGTGATTGATATACCGTCACCATCATGACTTTTATTAAGGACAGTGAAGAAAACAGAATTAGTACTTTTCCCAACCTCAGCCTTGAATAGCTTTCTATTAATACTGTAGCTTACAACTTTTGAATATAGTAAGATTATTTTGTATTAACTATTACACTGTAGACTTTTAAAGAACTCCTTTAATGAGGCATGTGCTTATTATTGTAAAAATCCCAAGCAAAACTTCAGTTCATAAGTTATAAAATTAGGGCAGCTAACATCTAATTTGACCATGGCAGATTTTGACAGTTTCATGACTATTTGGTATTAAGAAAATAGGAATTAATATGTCATTGGCTTGAATTTCTTTGCTTAGAATTGCAAGGCTCTTAGAACTCCAGGAAAATGTAGGTTGGGTAGAATTTTTAATAATCAGCCAACAGCAAATCTAATGGCCATTTCAAATTGGAAAGGTTTGACTGTAAATCCTATATTTTTTCCCTGAAATTTTTTTGAGACGAAAATCTTTTTGCTCTTGTTGCCCACCCAGGCTGGAGTGCGTTGACACGATCTTGGCTCATGGCAACCTCTGACTCGTGGGTTCAAGTGATTCTTGGGATTACAGGCATGCACCACCACACCCAGCTAATTTTGTATTTTTAGTAGAGATGGGGTTTCTCCATGTTGGTCAGGCTGGTCTCAAACTCCTGACCTCAGGTGATCCGCCCACCTCAGCCCCCCAAAGTGCTGGGATCACAGGCGTGAGCCACTGCACCCAGCCTCCTTTTACTTCTTTAAGTTCAGTGCGACATTTACATTCTTTTAATATAAGTAATGAGTAAATGTAGTTTTTTCTTTTTTTTTTTTTTTTTTTTAACCACACAAAGAAAAATGAGTTTTTCCTGCTACTCAGTTTGTCTTTTTCTGTTATAAGTATTCATTGTGTGCCACTTATCCATTAAAAGTCCTAGAGAAATCTACATTATTTTGGATGGTACCAATAGGATATGTCCTTCGAAAAAATGTTAGAGACTAATATACCAAAGGCACATATGCAAAAAAATTTATAAAGTGATTTTAATCTCTTTATTTTTAATGTCTGTATTCACTGTGCAAAGAAATTATCTGAGTAAATTCATGAAAGTACAGAAATTATGGGATTTATTTTAGCATGAGATAACATGTTTTAAGTTCATTCTAGCATGTCTTACTGAATCTAACAATTTTTACTGCTGTTTAGTAAAATTCAAGGCTGAATATTGCTTAGCTCTTTTGAGAGCTAATCAGAATTAGAATTGTCTTAAAAGTTAATTGCTTCAGTTTTTTAAAGAAATTATATAACTTAGTTTTGGTCCATGGAATAGTTAAAAAGGAAAAAAGAAATTATGTAATTTAATTGCATGATTTATTGATTTAAACAGACTGGTCTTACCCCTTTGATGGAAGCAGCTTCTGGAGGGTATGCAGAGGTTGGAAGAGTTCTTCTTGATAAAGGAGCAGATGTTAATGCTCCCCCTGTGCCTTCCTCAAGAGACACTGCTTTAACAATAGCAGCAGACAAAGGTCACTACAAATTTTGTGAACTCCTGATTCATAGGTTAGTAATTTCCTATTATACATAGAACTTCTCATAGTCCTTTTCACATTTCAGTGCTTTTAAAGTTAATAACATTATTTTACTTTATTGACATTGTTAAGATTATTTGCATGTTATTTTGTAAAAGATAGATGATAGAAAAAGCTAGAAAAAGCCAACCTCTTCTTACAGGAAACAAACTGTATTAATATTCTTTGTTTACAGGGGAGCCCACATTGATGTTCGTAACAAAAAGGGAAATACACCACTTTGGCTGGCATCCAATGGAGGTCATTTTGATGTTGTGCAGTTGCTAGTACAAGCAGGCGCTGATGTAGATGCAGCAGATAACCGGAAAATCACGCCCCTTATGTCAGCATTTCGCAAGGTAATTTGATATGGGGGAAGAAAGGTCAAATTTAGTAATTTCAAGCCAATGCTAAATTGAAAGCATGTGAGAAAGATAAGTTGATGTTGGAGAATTGAATATATTTCCGTACAAAAATCACTGTTATCTTTCCATTCTTTTTTTTATTTTTGAGACAGAGTTTCGCTTTTGTTGCCCAGGCTGGAGTACAGTGGCATGATCTCGGCTCACCACAACCTCTGCCTCTTGGGTTCAAGTGATTCTCCTGCCTTAGCCTCCTGAGTAGCTGGGATTTACAGGCATGTGCCACCACACCCAGCTAATTTTGTATTTTTAGTAGAGATGGGGTTTCTCCATGTTAGGCTGATCTCGAACTCCCGACCTCAAGTGATCCACCTGCCTTAGCCTCTCAAAGCCTGGGACTACAGGCATGAACCACTGGGCCCAGCCTTCTTTTCATTCTTTTGTGGCCAAATCTAAAAGCTTTGTGGTAGTTCACTATAAGCGACTTGGTTGTTAAATCACTTGGTGTCTTGACTATTTGTGATATATGATATTCATAAAATAGAAGATTTAAGGAAACGTATTATATGCAGATGGATTTTTTTCCTACCTAAAAAGGAGTAGACTTTCATAAAAAGTTACTGTATCTTTTGTGTGTGTGTCTGAGAGAGAGAGAGAAACAGGTTCTCACTCTATCACCTAGGCTGGAGTGCAGTGGCATGATCATTGCTCAATATAGCCTCAGCCTCCCAGGCTCAAGTGATCCTACCGCCTCAGCCTCCCGAGTAGCTGGGACCACAGGCGTGCACCACCATGCTCAGACCTTTTTATTTTTATGTTTGTAGAGATGAGGTCTTGCTATGTTGCCCAGGCTGGTCTCAAACGATCCTCCCATCTCTGCCTCCCAAAGTGCTGAGATATGGGCGTGAGCTACCATGCCCAGCCCCTCTTATATATATTAAAGTTCACTTATCTGCTATATTTTTAAAAGCCTTCCCATTGCTATAGCTTCCCAAACTATAAACTACTTATTAGAGCCTGTAAAGACATGCATAATAAGGTGCATGTCAACCTCTCCAGGCCAGTCATTTATGATAGTATCCCCCTTTGCTCACTACGTTCTCTAGATACTGGCCTAGAATGCACTAAATTTTCAACTGTCTCAGGGCGTTTGCTCACTGGTTTTCTTTTGCTAACATGTTTTCCCTTGCTCTTCACCTAGCTCACCTCTCTACTCGTCCGTTAGCTCCAATTTTACATGTCACTTCTCAAAGAGTACTTCCCTAACACCTGATCCACAAAAGGTCCCTCTGGTTATCTTTTATAGTTGAGTTTTGATTTTCCTTATCCCAATTTGTAATTATATCTTCAAATATATACTTACCATTTTAATGCCTATCTAGCCAACTAGACTGGTAGGTCCATGAGGACAAGAGTCATGACTATCTTTTTCAGCACTATTTATATACCCAGTTATGCACAGTGCAATTTACATATAGTGAAGTGCATGAATCTTTAAGGTATGTGGCTTAGTTTTGATAAATGTATACATACATGTAACCCATGTTAGTTGTATGTATACATTTTGATAAATGTATATATACATGTAACCCATAAAGATACAAATTATTTCTGTAACCCTAGAAAGTTCCTTCTTGCCCACTTTTAGTCACTTTCCTGCCTCAGAGGCAAGCATTTCTCTGATTTTTATCTCCATCACACTAATTCTTGAGGATGTTTTAGAACCTTAGTAGGAAGAGAAACTATGCAAGTTTGGTTATATTAAAATAGATATACTGGCTGGGCACAGTGGTTATGCCTATAATCCCAGCACTTTGGGAGGCCAAGGTGGGTGGATCACCTGAGGTCAGGAGTTCGAGACCAGCCTGGCTGACATGGTGAAACCCCATCTCTAATAAAAATATAAAAATCAGCTGGGCATGGTGGCAGGTGCTGTAATCTCGGCTATTCCGTAGGCTGAGGCAGGAGAGTTGCTGGAACCCGGGAGGCGGAGGTTGCAGTGAATCAACCTCCAGCACCATTGCACCATCACCATTGCACCACTGCCCTCCAGCCTGGGCGACAACAGCGAGACTGTGTCTCAAAAAAAAAAAAAAAAGATATGCTTAGAATTGGTTACAGATCTTTCAGCCCTTGATAATGGCATTTAGAAAGTATTTTATTTAGATTCAAATCCTAAGGCTCAGAAAGATGTGATAGTTCATCTTGTTTAGTTAGTGAGGCTTTGAAATTTTAAAAAATCCTTTGTTTTAGGACTTATTTCCCTTTTACATTGAGGTTCATTTTACATTACCAACGTTTGTTTTATTAATAGATTTATTCTAGGAGATACTATTTTTCTACAAAAGCTTTTTCTACTTTCAGTGGAATTAAATTCAGGATAAGTGTCTTCTAGTCCACCATGCATTCCTGAGCACACATTCTTGTATTTATGCTTTTCTGTTTATAAACTGAACACTCTTATTTTCATAATTTTAATTTCAAATTTAGTAAATTATCTGGCATTATTAATCTGCCTTTTTATTCTTAAATTGGTAAGCATATATGCCAAATTTCAAGGGATTCCTTTGTATTTTTTGTTGTTGTGTACTTTCTTTTTATTCTTAAAAATAATATATTTTCCTGCTACCTTGTCTAAGATTGTTGTACTTCTTACAGGGTCATGTAAAAGTTGTTCAATATTTGGTAAAGGAAGTAAATCAGTTCCCTTCTGATATAGAATGCATGAGATACATAGCAACAATTACAGATAAGGTAAGTTTAATATGCTACTGAAGCATATTTTTGTTCTTTGTGGAATGATATGTCAAAGTGTGCAGTTAGGAACTTGTTCTTTTTATATGCTGAAAGGTTAGTCACCAGATCTCTTTATGCTTTTGTTTCTCCATTTGAAAAATAGATGGGTATAATACTTCTGATAAACTATTTTGAGATTTCTACTGTGGACCATACTCACACTGACTGCAGCCAAGGTACTAAACTATTAGCCTGATTAGTAGGCTTCTTAAGGACATGCAGGTTTTTAGGGAAATGGTGCCTTATTTTTGTGAAAGATTGATACATGCCTGGACTCAAAGGATAGCTTAATTTGGTTTAGTGACTTTTCAGTTTGAGCTTTAACCTCTGGACTTTAAAGGTGCTCATCAGCTTAAGTTTTATTTGGCCTCTTTATATTATGTTTCATTATATATTTACATAATTCTACTGTCTGCTGTAGGAACTATTGAAAAAATGTCATCAATGTGTTGAGACAATTGTGAAGGCTAAAGACCAGCAAGCTGCAGAAGCAAATAAGAATGCAAGTATTCTTTTAAAGGAACTTGATCTGGAAAAGGTGAGTGGGAAAAATAATGTCCTTTTTAGAAGTTTTTGAGGCCAGGTGTAGGGTCCAGCCCCACAAGGTTCTGTGAGCCGCTCCCGGCTGGTGCGGAGACGAGAAATTGTAGAAATAAAAGACACAAGACACAGAGATAGAGAAAAGAGAGTTTGGGCCCAGGGGTCCACTGCTACCCAAATCTGGGAGACCAGCAGTGGCCCCACGGGATGCCCTCACTTTTATTGAGTTGCAAATCTGGGGGGCAGGGTAGGTAGGGCATGGCCTTGGTGGTTGGTAACTGGGGGCAGGGTAGATAGGGCATGGCAGTGATAGGGTCAAGTATATCACGTGTCATTCAGATAGGGGCTTAGGAATTTCTGGCGCCCGAATTGAGGTAAGGAGCATAATGCATCAGCACTTTTTCCATACTTATCAAGAAAGAACTAAAACATTAAGATTTCTGTTACTATTACTGATTATCTTTTCTAAGACAGAGGAACCAGATGCAGAAGTAGAACATGAGAGTAGACATGGGACGTGACCACTGAAGCACAGCATCACAAAGAGACAGTTAAGCCCCTGGATATCTGCGGTCCTACCTGACAGCCGCCAGGCCTTACCACAAGAGCTTGGAGAAGTGGAGTGTTCTCCAAACTTCCCCAGGAAGGAGATGTCTTGGCCATTTTGGACATCTCCTTCCCTAGCTGGCTAAACAGCGGGCACCTTCACAGCGCTGGCACTGCGGCACAGCCAAGGCACCCTCCAGCAGCCCTTATGCGGGCGTGACAGAGGGCTTAAAGCATCTTGCCTTAGTGTCATTCATTTCACAGTGTCACCCCAGGTTCACACTTCTTACCTGATAGGCATTAGTAAAAGAATTAAGATCACCTATGAATAACTGAGATCACATATGAATAACTAATAACTACTAGGGTTATATTTCCAGTTACTTTCTTCTTCATTATTTGTATGGAAATAGGCTGAGGCCTTTTGCTCCTGTCTTGGCACTTACGGGATCTCCCCCCTACAACTAGGCATGGTAGCTCACACCTGTAATCACAACAATTTGGTAGGCTGAGGCAGGAGGATCTCTTGAGCCCAGGGATTCAAGACCAATTTGGGCAACATAGTGAGGATGAGAGGTAGGGCTGAGCCCAGGAGGCAGAGGTTGCAGTGAGCTGTGATTCTGCCATTGCACTCTAGCCTGGGTGACAGGGTGAGACCTCATCTCTACAAAAAAAAATTTTAATAAACAGCTGGGTATGGTGGTGCCTGCAGTCCTAGCTACTCAGGAGGCCGAAGTGGAAGGATCACTTTGAGTCCAGGAGGTCAAGGCTCCAGTGAGCCATGATTGTACCACAGCAGTCCAGCCTAGACAACAGTTCAAGACTCTGTCTCTACTTTAAAAAAAAAAAAAAAAGAAATTGCCAGATGTCATGGCTCATGCCTGTAATCCCAGCACTTTGGGAGGCTGAGGAGGGTAGATTGCTTGAGTCTCAGAGTTTGAGACCAGCCTGGGCAACATGGCAAAACCCCATCTCTACAAAAAACAAAAATTAGCCGGGCATGGTGGCAGGCACCTAGAGTCCCAGCCACTTGGGAGGGCTTGATGGGAGGATGGCTTGAACCCGGGAGGCAGAGGTTGTAGTGAGCTGTGATTGTGCCACTGCACTCTAGCCTGGGTAGCAGAGACCCTGTCTCAGACAAAAAGAAAATCTGCTAGGATAAACTTGTCACCTGACTCTTAACAATGTATGATGCAAAGACAATGGGTAATAGATTCTTGTACCACCATCAATTTCTTGATTCTGACCTGTCATTCAAAAAAATATGTTTTGAGCCCAAATATAAGTAAGGGACTAGATTTTGAGCAAGATCCCAATTTATGGCTAGGTGCAGTACCTCACACCTGTCATCTCAGCATTTTGGGAGGCCTAGGAGGGAGAATGGCTTGAGCTCAGGATTGGAGACCAGGATGGGCCATAGTGAGACTTTATCTCTACTAAAAGTTTAAAAACTTCACTGGGCATGGTGGTGCACACCCGTAGTCCCAGCTACTCAGGAGGCTGAGGCGAGAGGATCACTTGGCCCTGGGAGGTTGAGGCTGCAGTGAGCTATGATTTTGGCACTGCACTCCAGCCTGGGTGACAGAGCGAGACCCTGGCACCAAAAGAAAAAAAAAAAATCCTGTCTGGGCGCAGTGGCTCATGCCTGTAATCCCAGCACTTTGGGAGGCCAAGGCAATCGGATCACCTGAGGTTAGGAGTTTAAGACCAGCCTGGCGAACATGGTGAAACCCTATCTCTACTAAAAATATAAAAATTAGCCAGGCATGGTGGCACACACCTGTAGTCCCAGCTACTCAGGGGGCTGAGGCAGGAAAATTGCTTGAACCCAGGACAAAGAGGTTGCAGTGAGCCAAGATTGCACCACTGCACTCCATCCTGGGTGACAGAGCTAGACTCTGTCTCAAAAAAAAAAAAAAACCTATGTTAACATTGGTCTGCAGAGAAATTTAGTAAAGCATTGGAAATCATTTGTTTATCTTAAGACCCGGGTTACAAGTAATTTATTAGATTCCCAATTAAAGACTGTCTAGTATCCTAGGATGTGTGGTATAATGGAAAAATTAAAACAAACTAAAACTTTGTCTTTCTGAGGCTCAGTCTGCTTACCTGGAAAATGAGAGTGTTGATATTGAGTTCAGAAATTATATTAAAAGAAAAAACAAAAAAATAAAAGAAAAAACATCACGATTAAGTAGAGTTATGCTAGGAATGCAAGAGATAGCTTAAAATGAAAATATTTTGTTGATTAAAGGAAGAGAAAAAGTATGATCATTGAGAGATGCTAAAATTTTGATAGCAAATTTTGGTTTAAAAAATCTATTAAGCTAAAGAGAGAAGAAAATATTGCTTATAATCACTGAGGAAGAAAAAATAACTTACCAATAATAAAAAATGATCATGTGAATAGGCAATTCACAGAAAAAGAAATACAGGCTGGGCATGTGTTGTGGCTCATGCCTGTCATCTTAGTACTTTGGGAGGCTGAGGCAGCAGGATCACTGGAACCAAGGAGTTCAAGACCAGCCTGGGCAACATAGTGGGACCCTGTCTCTACTTAAAAAAAAAAATGCAAATAAATAAAAATAAATTCTATAAAGTAGGAAAGAATAATCTCTGTAATAGCTTCTTATCTGTATTTTTACAGCGAGATTTATCAGTCTTTTGTAAAGATCATGATAGCTGCATTTTAGGCACATAAATAGATGCCACATAAATGTTTTTGTTAAATAGCATTAGTGAAATTCACTCCACAAACCATGCAATTTACCCATATAAAATTACATACACACCTGTAATCCTAGCACTTTGGGAAGCCAAAGTGGGCAGATGACCTGACGTCAGGAGTTCGAGACCAGCCTGGCTAACGTGGTGAAACCCCATCTCTACTCAGAATAAAAAAATTAGTCAGGCATGGTAGCACATGCCTGTAATCCCAGCTACCTGGGAGGCTGAGGCAGGTGAATCACTGGAAACTGTCATGCGTGCGGAGGCTGCAGTGAGCCAACATCACACCACTGCACTACAGCCTGGGTGACAGAGCGAGACTCTATCTCTAAAATAAATAAAATAAAATAATAAAATAGGTTATGTAATTCAGTGGTGTTTAGTATATTCACAGAATTGTACATTTATCAGCACAATTAATTTTGGAACATTATGACTATCGTAAAAAGAAACCCTGCACTCCATAGCTATCACATTCCTATTCCTCCGCTGCAATCTCTCTGTTCTAGGTAACTACTAATCTACTTTCTATCTCTATAGATTTGCCAATTCTGGACTTCTCACATAAATGAAATCATATAATATTTGGTCTTTTGTGTATGGTTTTTTACTTAGTGAAATGTTTTCAAAATTCATCTGTGTTGTAGCCCAAATGAGTGCTTTATTTCTTTTTATTGCCAAATACAAAAACAATTCCGTTCTCTAGATAGACCACATTTTGTTTATCTGCTTATCAGTTAATGGACATTGGGTTGTTTCCACTTTTTGGCAAGTATAAATAATGCTACTATGAATATAAGTATACAGGTTTTTGTATGAAAATGTTTTTATTTCTCTGGAGTATGTACCTATGAATGGAATTACTGAATCATATGCTAGTTCTGTGTTTAACTATTTAAGGCAGCGCCGGACTATTTTCCAAAGTGGCTGTATCGTTTTACATTCCTACCTGCAGTATATGAAGGTTTCAGTTTCTCCACACCCTCACCGATATTATTATCTGTCTTTTTGATTGTAGCCATCCTAGTGGGTATGAAGTGGATATCTTGTAACTTGGATTTTATTTTCCCTGTTAGCTAATTGAACATCTATCTCTTTCTGTGCTTATTGGTCATTTGTATATTTTCTTTGGAGAAATGTCTATTCAGATCCTTTTTCTATTTAAAAAAAAATAGTTTTATTGAGATATGTTCGACAAATAAAAATTTGTGTATATTTGAAGTGTTTAACTTTTTATTTTTAATGAATTTTTTTTTTTTTTTTTTAAAGAGACAGGGTCTTAGTCTGTTGTCAAGGCTGAGTGCAGTGGCATGATTATAGCTCACTGGAGCCTCAAACTCCTGGGCACATGCAATCCTTCTGCCTCCCAAGTCGCTGGGACTATAGGCATAGGTCACCATGCCCAGCTAATTTTCTTATTTTTTATAGAGGCGGGATCTTGCTATATTGCCCAGGCTGGCCTTAAACTCCTGGGCTCAGGCAGTCTTACCTCTTCCTTCCTCAGTCTCCCAAAGTGCTTGCTTGTATTACAGGTGTGAGCTACCACACCCAACCTATATATAACTTCATGTTTTCATAATCTATTTTTTAAATGGATTGTCTTTTCATTAGTGAGTTAAGATTTTTTTATATATTGTAGATACAAGTCCCTTACCAGTTGTGTGATTTGCAAAAACATTTTTTCCATTTTAAACATGGACTTTTTGCTTTCTTTCTTCTTTCTTTTTTTTTTTTTTGAGACAGAGTCTCACTCTGTCTCCCAGGCTGGAGTGCAGTGGTGCGATCTCAGCTCACTGCAACCTCCACCTCCCAGGTCCCCAGGTTCAAGTGATTCTCCTGCCTCAGCCTCTCCATTAGCTGGGACTACAGGTATGTGCCACCACATCCAGCTAATTTTTGTATTTTTAGCAGAGATGGGGTTTTGCCATGTTGGCCAGGCTAGTCTCAAACTCTTGACCTCAGGTGATCCACCAGCCTCAGCCTCTCAAAGTGCTGGAATTACAGGTGTGAGCCACCACACCCAGCCAACTTTTTACTTTCTTGATGATTCCTCTGAAGTACAAAAAAGTTTTTAATTTTGATGGTGTCCAGTTTATTTTTTCTTGGTGACATTTATAAATGTGTTTTGAGAGTAACACCCGTGGAAATTCCTGTGTATCATAAACAAAAATATCATTTCATTCTTTATTTTGCATTACTGCCTTATTGTTAAAATTACAAACCTACTTTATTTGCAGTCAAGAGAAGAGAGCAGAAAGCAGGCTCTTGCCGCTAAAAGAGAGAAAAGAAAAGAAAAGAGAAAAAAGAAAAAAGAGGAACAGAAAAGGAAACAGGAAGAAGATGAAGAAAACAAACCTAAGGAGAATTCAGAACTACCAGAGGATGAAGACGAAGAGAATGATGAAGATGGTGAGAAACGAACCATCTGAATTAGTGGTGGTTCTCCTTTGTTTATCAACTTCATTTTGAGTCTTTTTTGCTCTAGTTAACTCTAGTTAAACGTTTGTTTACTTTATTAATCTGAAAAGTGGTTTGCATTGTAAACCACGCACGTAATTTGAAGAAATTCAGTTGTAATTTAAATCATCTTATAAAACATTGCATGTATACTAAAAGCAATATAGTAAGAGGTTTGCCAGCTTTTTTCAAGGTTTTCTCTAACTTTTCCTCCCCTGATTAGAAGTATAGTTTCTCAATTTATTTTCAGCTGAGATTCAGGCTCAAGGATACAGAGGCCTGAAATGTCAGTAGAGATGGGTTTAGTACTCTCAAAGAGTTGTTTATTGTACTGTGTGGCAGTGCTTATAGTAGGCAAATAATTTTGTTCTACTTGAATTCTAATTCTAAAATACTATTTGAAAAATGTCCTAAATTCAAACTATATTGTGGTTTTGGTTAGTTCATGAGACTAGAATTAAGAATATTGCTAGTATGCATGTCCTATACTACCTTAGGCAATAAAATATAATAGTGTATATTTGTTCTGATAACAAATAATAGTAAATATTTATTAGGCTAACAACAGTAAAGATTTTTTTTTTTTTTTTTTTTGAGACAGAGTCTCCCTCCGCTGCCCAGGCTGGAATGCAGTGGCGCAATCTCAACTCACTGCAATCTCTGCCTCCCAGGCTCAGGTGATCCTTCCACCTCAGCCTCCCAAGTGGATGGGACCACAGGCACTCACCACTACCGCCTGCTAATTTTTGAATTTTTTGTAGAAACAAGATTTTGCCATGTTACCCAGGCTGGTCTTGAACTCCTGAGCTCAAGTAATCCACCTGCCTTGGCCTCCCAAAGTGCTGGAATTACAGGCATGAGCCACTGTGCCTGGCCACAGTAAAGATTTCTTTATTTCAGCTGGGTACAGTGGCTCACACCTGTAATCCCAGCACTTTGGGAGGCTGAGGCAGGAAGATCATGAGGTCAGGAGTTTCAGACCAGCCTGGCCAAGATGGTAAAACCCTGTCTCTACTAAAAATACAAAAATTAGCTTGGCATGGTGGGGTGCACCTGTAGTCCGAGCTATCTGGGAAGCTGAGGCAGGAGAATCGCTTGAACCCAGGAGGTAGAGGTTGCAGTGAACCAAGATCGCGCTACTGCGCTCCAGCCTGGGCGACAGAGCAAGACTCCATCTAAAAAAAAAAAAAAGGGATTTTCTTAATATCTTAATGAACACTGGTGAAAGGAAAATACGATATTAAAGACTGAGTTAATATGGCTGGGCATGGCGGCTCACGCCTGTAATCCCAGCACTTTGGGAGGCCAAGGCAGGTGGCACGAGATCAGGAGATCAAAACCATCCTGGCCAACATGGTGAAACGCTCTCTACTGCAAATACAACAAAAATTAGCTGGGCATGGTGGTGCATGCCTGTAGTCCCAGCTACTCAGGATGCTGAGGCGGGAGAATTGCTTGAACCCAGGAAGCGGAGATTGCAGTGAGCCTAAATTGCACCTCTGCACTACAGCCTGGGCAACAATGCGAGACTCCGTCTCAAAAGAAGACTGAGTTATTATGAATTATCAAATATATTCTGTCAGAATTTGAGTTCTGTGACTCTCAGTATGACTTTTTTTCTTCTTAATAATTTCAGTGGAGCAAGAAGTTCCCATAGAACCTCCTAGTGCAACCACCACCACCACAATTGGAATCTCTGCAACATCTGCAACATTTACAAATGTATTTGGGAAAAAAAGGGCCAATGTGGTGACAACTCCCAGCACCAATCGGAAAAATAAGAAGAACAAAACGAAAGAAACCCCTCCTACAGCACATTTAATTTTACCAGAACAACATATGTCTTTAGCACAACAAAAGGCAGATAAAAATAAAATAAATGGAGAACCTAGAGGTGGTGGTACAGGTGGGAATAGTGATTCAGATAACTTGGACAGCACAGATTGCAACAGCGAGAGTAGCAGTGGTGGTAAAAGCCAAGAGTTAAATTTTGTGCTGGATGTGAACTCCTCTAAATACCCCTCACTGCTCCTTCATTCCCAAGAAGAAAAGACAAGTACTGCTATTTCTAAAACTCAGACACGGTAAATTTTTCTGATTTATTAATTCTACCTCCACCTTTCCTTCATGCCTGGCACAAGAATTTGAAGTATATTACCCAAGTACATGTTGTGTTAAACAATTTAAGTCTACCACATTATCTGTCTTCAATATTCAAAACTGAAATTCACTCATGTCCTCCTCATCATGTACTAATTAGAAAATTAGATTATTAGAAATTTTTATAGGATTCAAAGTCTGAAGTTGAAAATATTTGCATGCTTTGATTTTATCTATGTCATTTTTATTGATTATGGTCTAATTTTTGGCATCTGAATCCATTTTAATACTAAAATAAATGATGGGCCCTCTTTGCTGTATTTCTGTTTTTCTGACTTATTTGATATGCCAAAGTTTAATACGAATATTTCAGTGTAACTCTGGCTATAAAGGAATAGTCTCTTGAGTTTCTATCTTAAAACTTATCTTTTATTGTACTTGGTATTTGTCTCTACTTAGACTTGAAGGTGAAGTGAATCCTAATTCCTTGTCAACCAGCTACAAGTCAGTGTCATTGCCATTAAGCTCTCCAAACATAAAGCTGAATCTCACTAGCCCTAAAAGGGGTCAGAAAAGAGAAGAAGGGTGGAAAGAAGTTGTACGAAGGTAAATAAAATTAGTTCCATCTTTTTAACTTTCATAAATTTTCTCTTTCTCATGTGAGATGGCTACCTAGTTAACTAATGAATAATTTGAATGTGGTTATTATTTTAAACTGCAGTGCCATACTAAATCCAGAATATGCTAAAGCACAATTAGAAGCAGTGTATACATTTTGCAAGCATATTTTATATGACACAAGAAATTTTCGCTTTTTTGGATAAGCTAAGTTGCTTTTTATATAGTTCAAATGTAAAGACTTTCTCTTTCTTTCTTTTTTTATTTCTTTTTTATGTCTTAATAATTCTAGAACTAAAGTACTAATAATCAACTTTAGATTCAGAATACAAGTCAGCTCATCATTGACCTGAGGCTTTATTTTTTAATGCTAAGTATGAGCTGTTGATACTGGTTTAAAATAAATAAGCTAGCATATTCTGTGTGGATTTTAATAATATGGTATTCATTATTTTAATTTAGAAAGAGTCAACACACATGGTCATTGCAGTTTACTTGATGTATAATATTTTGGGCAGATTTGAATGCTTAGATTGTGAGTGATTTGAATATAATTTTTGTTTTAAATTAGGTTCTCTGAAACTGCAGAGGCAATGTAATTTTAAACTTTACTAAATTCAATTCAATACCATAAGGGATCAGTTTCTAAAATAAAAACTTTTAATAATTTCCTCTTTAGCATTTGAGAAATGTTATTCTACAAAATGTCCATGAACATACTTACTGAGACATCTTTTTTAATAAAGAAACATTTAATTTCATAAGCTCATGTATTCTTCGTTTTATAGGTCAAAGAAATTGTCTGTTCCAGCCTCAGTGGTATCGAGGATAATGGGAAGAGGAGGATGCAACATCACTGCAATACAAGATGTTACTGGTGCCCATATTGATGTAGATAAACAAAAAGATAAGAATGGCGAGAGAATGATCACAATAAGGTAATTGTGCAAAATGTATACTGCTAGTTTTGAGTAGAAATTATAAGAAGCATACCTGTTAGGTATGGTATAATGAAGAACTTTATTTGATGGTTAAAATTACCTCGTTGTTTATTTTTTTAATGTTTTCGGTCTTGTTTCTGTTTTTGTTTTTGTTTTTTTAAATTTTTCCCAGGGGTGGTACAGAATCAACAAGATACGCAGTTCAACTAATCAATGCTCTTATTCAAGACCCTGCTAAGGAACTGGAAGACTTGATTCCTAAAAATCATATCAGAACACCTGCTAGCACCAAATCTGTTCATGCTAACTTCTCATCTGGAGTAGGTACCACAGCAGCTTCAAGTAAAAATGCATTTCCGTTGGGTGCACCAACTCTTGTAACTTCACAGGCAACAACATTATCTACGTTCCAGCCCACTAATAAACTTAATAAGAATGTTCCAACAAATGTACGTTCTTCTTTCCCAGTTTCTCTACCCTTGGCTTATCCTCACCCTCATTTTGCCCTGCTGGCTGCTCAAACTATGCAACAGATTCGGCATCCTCGCTTACCCATGGCCCAGTTTGGAGGAACCTTCTCACCTTCTCCTAACACATGGGGACCATTCCCAGTGAGACCTGTGAATCCTGGCAACACAAATAGCTCTCCAAAGCATAATAACACAAGCCGTCTACCTAACCAGAATGGGACTGTTTTACCCTCAGAGTCTGCTGGACTAGCTACTGTCAGTTGTCCTATCACTGTCTCTTCTGTAGTTGGTGCCAATCAGCAACTATGTATGACTAATACCCGGACTCCTTCATCAGTCAGAAAGCAGTTGTTTGCCTGTGTGCCTAAGACGAGTCCTCCAGCAACAGTGATTTCTTCTGTGACAAGCACTTGTAGTTCCTTGCCTTCTGTCTCCTCTGCACCTATCACTAGTGGGCAGGCGCCCACCACATTTTTATCTACAAGTACTTCTCAAGCACAGCTTTCTTCACAAAAGATGGAGTCTTTCTCTGCTGTGCCACCCACCAAAGAGAAAGTGTCCATACAGGACCAGCCCATGGCAAACCTATGCACCCCATCTTCAACTGCAAGTAGTTGCAATAACTCTGCCAGCAACACCCCAGGAGCTCCAGAAATTCATCCCTCCAGTAGTCCCACTCCTCCTTCCAGTAACACACAAGAGGAGGCACAGCCATCCAATGTGTCTGATGTAAGTCCTACATCAATGCCTTTTGCATCTAACCCAGAACCTGCTCCATTGACTTTGACATCACCCAGAATGGTTGCTGCTGATAATCAGGACACCGGTAATTTACCTCAGTTAGCTGCACCAGCACCTCGAGTTTCTCATCGAATGCAGCCCAGAGGTTCTTTTTACTCCGTGGTACCAAATGCAACTATACACCAGGATCCCCAGTCTATTTTTGTTACAAATCCAGTTCCTTTAACACCACCTCAAGGTCCACCAGCTGCAGTGCAGCTTTCTTCAGCTGTGAACATTATGAATGGTTCTCAGATGCACATAAATCCAACAAATAAATCTTTGCCACCTACATTTGGCCCAGCCACACTTTTCAATCACTTCAGCAGTCTTTTTGATAGTAGTCAGGTGCCAGCTAACCAGGGTTGGGGAGATGGTCCACTGTCCTCACGAGTTGCTGCAGATGCCTCTTTCACTGTTCAGTCAGCGTTCCTGGGTAATTCAGTGCTTGGACACTTGGAAAACGTGCACCCTGACAACTCTAAAGCACCTGGCTTCAGACCACCTTCCCAGCGAGTTTCTACTAGTCCAGTTGGTAAGTTATTAACTATGCTGCAGCTCATTTTGGAGCTCTTATGCCCTAATCTCACCTTAAGTGGACAAAAAAAGTAGCAAGAGGTAAATAATTCACATATAATGAGCTGCTTTATATTCTCTCTATGATCTTTCTGTCCCTCATAGTAAGGAATTTGTAACAATGGTGTCAGTCCATTTTCTTGGAATTGGTATCTATTCATATTAATTTAAAAGACTCAAGGGATGTTTGAAGGATTCTAAATTTACAGACTTAAAAAAAGAAAATCCTATAATCCCCACATTTTGGGAAGCCAAGGTGGGTGGATCACAAGGTGAGGAGTTTAAGACCAGCCTGGCCAACATGGTAAAACCCTGTCTCAACTAAAAATATAGAAATTAGCCGGGCTTGGTGGTGCATGCCTGTAATCCCACCTACTCAGGAGGCTGAGGCAGGAGAATTGCTTGAACCTGGGAGGCAGAGGTTGCAGTGAGCTGAAATTGTGCCACTGGACTCCAGCCTAGGCAACAGAGTGAGACTGTCTCAAAAACAAACAAACAAAAAAAACATAGTGATTGTTTGCATTTCTTAGATTAAAAAAAATCGAAATTATAAAGGTGTTTAGGCACCAGTCCATAATTTACATGTTTAATAGTACTCTGTTATCTACTTTAGGTATAGCTATTTGTTTATTTTTTATGTATTTTATTTCTTATTTTTATTATTTTATTTTTTGAGACATGATCTCACTCTGTTGCCCAGGCCAGAGTGCAGTGGTGCAATCTTGGCTCACTACAACCTCCACCTCCTAGGCTCAAACATTTCTTATACCTCAGCCTCCCAAGTATCTGGGACTACAAGCATGTGCCACCATGCCCAACTAATTTTTTGTATTTTTAGTAGACAAAGGGTTTCACCATGTTGCCCAGGCTGGTCTAGAACTCCTGAGCTCAGGCAATCCTCCCGCCTTGGCCTTCCAAAGTGCTAGGATTACAGGCGTGAGCCACTGCACGTGGCCTAGATATAGCTGTTTGAAGAGACCCAGTCATTTATAGGCTCTTATTTTTGAAAGACCAACATAGATTTAGCTATTGCTTCTTTGAAATTATAAATTAGCTGCCAAGGCTTTATGAGAAAGATATAGATAGATTTGAGGTCAGTTTTGGCTTGGAGATATTTGGAGAACCAGAATCTATTTTTCATAGTTTAGGAGCCAAAATTTAGTCTAATCTGCACTGTTCTGAAAAATGCGGCTGACCCGGAATGTGGAACTATTGCCTCTTAGCATTTCTCTTCCATTTGGAAAACTCCCCCATAGTCCATGCCACCTGGTTGCTAATTATTTGTGAGTTATGGATATGCCATAGCCTTAGCTTTCATTTCAGATATGTTTCCATTTACTTCTCTTTTCAGGAAAACATAGCTGTTATGTTATATTTCAAATAGAAATAGAAGCCTGCATATGACTATCTATGGTCCAAAATATTCTCTAGATTTTTTTCTCTTCCTCTCTGTAAATAGACATCTATTATGACTTTTCATTAGGGGAAACTAGCGTAGACTTTGAGAAGCCCCAGGGTGAAAGAAGAGCTCATTTCCAGTACCCAGGATGTGATAGCATTAATCCTTGAGTTTCCTTCTAGGGCCTGGGATTAATAAGCTTAGCCCCATTTCTTAACTGCTTGTATGGTTTGTTTTGTTGATGCTCTTTTCATGAATATAGTTTACTTTCCTAGTTTTCAGGTAAGAAGTAGTAATACTGACCAAGCGTGGTGACTCATGCCTGTAATCCTAGCACTTTGGGAAGCTGAGGCGAGTGGTTTACATGAGGTCAGGAGTTTGAGACCAACCTGGCCAACATGTTGTGAAACCCCTTCTCTACTAAAAATATAAAAATTAGCCAGGTGTAGTGGTGCACATCTATATTCCCAGGTACTTGGGAGGCTGAGGCACAAGAATTACTTGAACCCAGAGGACAGTGGTTGCAGTAAGCTGAAATCATGCCACAGCACTCCAGCCTGTACGAAAGAGCGAGACTATTAAAAAAAAGAAAGTAATACTTAAGAAGATGGGAAAAGATAGAGAGAAATTGAAACCATCATACACTGTAGATAGGTATGTGAAATGGTACATCTGTTTTGGAAAAACAGTTTCACAGTTCCTCAGAAAGTTAAACATAAGAGTGATCATATGATCCTGTAATTCTTCTCCTAGGGAAGACATGTGTCTGTACAAAAACTGGCACACTAATGTTCATAGCAGCATTATTCATAATAGCCAAAATGTAGAAACAAACGAATGTTCATTAACTGACAAGCAGATAAACAAAATGTAGTATATCTGTAAAACATAATATTTTGTATTTGGTATAAAAAGAAAGAAAGTACTGATTCATGCTATAATTTGGATGAACTTTGAAAACATTTTGCTAAATGAAAGAAGCCAGTCACAAAAGACCAAATATTCATTTTATGATTCTATTTATGTGAAACATCCAGATTAGCAAATCCATAGAGACAGAAGGTAGATTAGTGGTTACCTAGGATGGATGGATGATTGGAAGGTGGGTAGCTTAGGGGTACGGAGTTTCTTTTTTGAGAGGAAGAGCAGGGGACAGGACCTCACTCTGTTGCCCTGGCTGGAGTGCAGTGGCATGATCATGGTTCACTGCAGTCCCAACCTCCTGGGCTTCAAGCAGTTTTTCTACCTTGGCCTCCCAAAGTGATGGCATTGCAGGTATGAGCCATCACGCCCGGCTTCAGAGTTTATTTTTAGGATAATGGAAATGTTCTAAAATTGATTGTGGTCATGAATGCACAATTCTGTGACTATACTAAAAGCTACTGAATTGTATAACTTTAAATGAGTAAATTGTATGGTTTATGAATTAAATCTCAGTAAAGCTGTTAAAAAGTACATGTATATGGCATCTACATTTATGTCCCTAACATGCACATCATGTTCTTTAAAAGCTATCATGATCGGCTGGGCACGGTGGCTCATGCCTGTAATCCCAGCACTTTGGGAGGCTGAGTGGGGTGGATCACTTGAAGTCAGGAGTTCAAAACCAGCCTGGCCAACATGGTGAAATGCCATCTCTACCAAAAATGCAAAATTTAGCCGGATGTCATGGCAGATGCCTGTAATCTCAGTGACTCAGGAGGCTGAGGCAGGAGAATAACTTGAACCCGGGTGGCAGATTGCAGTGAGCCAAGATTGTGCCACTGCACTCCAGCCTGGGCAACAGAGTGAGACTCTGTCTCCCAAAAAAAAAAAAAAGCTATCATGATCTTTACAAAAGACTGACGGATTTCACTGTAAAAATATTGGCAGTGGCCAGGTGTGGTGGCTCACACCCGTAATTTGAGCACTTTGGAAGGGCAACTCGGGGGAATCATTTGAACCCAGGAGTTAAAAACCACCCTAGGCAGCATAGTGGGACCCCATCTCTATAAAAAAATACATTTAAAAAATGAGGGCCGGGTGCGGTGGCTCGGATCACGCCTGTAAGGGCAGATCACAAAGTCAGGAGTACAAGACCAGCCTAGCCAACATAGTGAAACCCTGTCTCTACTAAAAATAAAAAAATTAGCCGGGCATGGTGGTACATGCCTGTAGTCCCAGCTACTTAGGAGGCTGA
>NW_016107416.1:1544370-1585301 GCF_001604975.1 Cebus imitator
AAAAAAAAAAAAAAAAAAAGCTATTATGGAAATGATTCATTTTCATTAAAAAAAGAAAGTAATGATTCATTTCCTACTTTATAAACTTTTTAAAGCCATATTCAGAATTCTCACTACTTCTAGGTTTTGCTAACATCTACTTTGGTTAGCACTAGAAAATTTAATTTTTTTTTTCCAGGAAAGCACAAGGATTGCCTGCCACTGCCTACAACAATAATGAAAGTCTGAAATAAGTAGGAAATGCATTAAGTTACCCACATGTCCAGAGTAGGCAAATATATAGAGAAAGAAAGATTGCTTAGAATGTAAATATGAGGGTGAGGGGCCAGAGAATGATAATCCTGTGAATATACTAAAATCCATTGAATTGTAATATGCTTTAAATGGGTGAATTATATGGTATGTGAATTATAGCTTAAAATCATATTTTTTAATGATGGGGAAATCAAACTGAAAATAAGACCTGCTTGAAAGAAATTTTGATAGTTGATATTGATACTGACAACATTTTCCTGAAATATGAAACCATAATCCTGTTTCAGACCCTCATCCTCTTTTCCTAATACATTCTCCAGAGAAAGCAATGGAATTTGTGAAGATGGCTAAGTTCAGATTTATACAAACTAGATAGAAACTTTGATATAGTTTGTAATTGTTATTTTTTATCAGATAAAATACTGAAATTATCTTTAGTAGTATGCTTTTCCTCCTTGTGAAGAAGGAAATATTGGTAGGTTTTGTTACTCATCTTCTATAGGAAGTGACTATAGTTATATAGATGAAAAGCTGTACTTTGAGATTGACTACAAAAGGGAATGCAGAAGTTATTGTTGGGTGCCACTTAGTTAGAACATACTCTTATTTCATATCCCCCCCAGTTAAAAGCTTTGAGATTCACTTAGAACATTACTCCAGGTGACTGACATTCTTAAACATTGAGCCCATTTTTCTGTATCTAGTGCTGTTTGGCAATATTTTGTGATGTAAGAAAAAAATGGATTTGGCCATACAGTATCACATGGATGAATTATTTTTGCTGTGGGCTACGAAAATGAGCCACATGCTATCTTTTATTTATTTGTTTGGTTATTTTTACAGCTTATCTCACCTTGGTGGAAATCTTGGGCTTTTGATTTTAAAGTTTTGGCTAATTGGATGTCTTGGACCTGTTTTATTTCAGGGTTACCATCCATTGACCCATCAGGCAGCTCCCCATCTTCCTCTTCTGCTCCTCTGACAAGTTTTTCCGGCATACCAGGAACAAGGGTTTTCCTGCAAGGGCCAGCTCCTGTTGGGACTCCTAGTTTCAACAGACAACATTTTTCTCCCCATCCTTGGACAAGCGCCTCAAACTCATGTAGGAATCCTGGAGGAACTCTTCCCAAAGAGTTTTGAATAAGTTATTAAATCATTTATTTCAGTTAAAACACCATGTAAATTTAGTAAACTAAATGGTATACAGATGCCCAAGGTTTGTTCTGTGGTCATGTGAAAAAATCGTCAGTCATTTGTAGGATAGAAAACTTGAGAATGGTCAAACTATTCTTTCAAGCTAAAAATGTTTTACCCTAGGACTTGGATCAAGAAAAGAGGTACTAGGTTGTGTGCAGTGGCTCACACCTGTAATCCCAGCACTTTGGGAGGCCTAGGAGAGAGGATTGCTTGAGCCCAGCAGTTGGAGACCAGCCTGGGCAACAAAGTGAGACCTTGTCTCTATTTAAAAAAAAAAAAAAAAAAAAAGATGTATTACAAGTAGTTTTACAAAAGGACCCTTTGGAAGTGGTGTTGTGAAATTATTTCTTAAATCTGAAAAGAAGTTAAGTTTATGTATATGGTCAGTTTGGTGTGATTTCTCATGTATTTTTACATTTTATGAAACGATATTGCCTTGTGTTTTTTTTTTTGAGACGGAGTTTCGCTCTTGTTACCCAGGCTGGAGTGCAATGGCACGATCTCGGCTCACCGCAACCTCCGCCTCCTGGGTTCAGGCAATTCTCCTGCCTCAGCCTCCTGAGTAGCTGGGATTACAGGCATGCGCCAGCATGCCCAGCTGATTTTTTGTATTTTTAGTAGAGACGGGGTTTGACCATGTTGACCAGGATGGTCTCGATCTCTTGACCTCGTGATCCACCCACCTCAGCCTCCCAAAGTGCTGGGATTACAGGCTTGAGCCACCGCGCCCGGCCGATATTGCCTTTTATAAGTTAAAGTATTCCTTTGTTTTTTTGATTGATTGATTGAGACAGTGTCTCGCCCTGTCTCCCAGGCTGAAGTACAGTGGTGTGATCTTGGCTCACTGTAGCTTCCATCTCCTAGGTTCAAGCGATTCTCTTGCCTCAGCCTCCCAAGCAGTTGGGATTACAGGTGCCTGCCACCATGCCTGCCTAATTTTTGTATTTTTAGTATTCACCATGTTGGCCAGGCTGGTCTGGAACTCCTAACCTCGGGTGATCCGCCCATCTCAACCTCCCAAAGTGCTGAGATTACAGGCATGAGCCACCATGCCTGGCCCCTTATTCTATTTGTTTCAATGTTTAGAACAGATGAAGTATATGGAATTGAACAGAATTGAATTTTTTTTTTTAATGAGCATTATGAGGTATTCAGTGACTATTGACTTTTTTGACAAGGAAAATTACCCAAATCACCCAAGAGTTCCATTAAGAAACAAAGCTGTGAATCAAAATAATGTAATGCTTTGCTAACATTTGACCTTACTTCCTTACGGGAAAAAAAGGGCTATAGAAAGGGAAAAAAGAAAAGACTAACAAGTATAGAGGGTCACCAGATGTTTTCTAGAAAACATTTTAGTTAATTTAAAAATGTGACAATATGTGTTTTGAGAAGATTATTTAGAGCGAGAATAAAAGCAAATGTGGCCCGCTTCCTTTCTAACTTTGTTTAGTTCAATTGGGAAAACATTTTTTTAGACTACTGTTTTATACTTACTAACAGGCAGAAATAACATAGAATAATGTTTATAGAAATTATATTTTATTTAAATGTTCTTTTAAAATGAAAATTTTCTTTACAGAACCTACATGTGAAATAGATCTTCCCAACAAGGTTTCTCATATTCTTAATAGTTTTTATATGTAATAAAACAATAGAGAAATATTTTGCCACCAGGTGACTCTCCTATTCCATCTGTTTCTTCGGGATCATCTTCACCTCTTTCAGCCACTTCTGCCCCACCAACGCTGGGCCAACCAAAAGGAGGCAGTGCCAGTCAGGATCGAAAGATACCTCCCCCGATTGGAACGGAGAGACTGGCCCGGATTCGGCAAGGAGGGTCTGTTGCACAAGCCCCGGTGGGGACCGGTTTTGTCGCTCCCGTTGGACACAGTGGAATCTGGTCATTTGGTGTAAATGCTGTGTCAGGTACAATTGCCTTGCTCTCTCTCTCTCTGGAAGGATATCTTAAGTAAGATGTAGGTTTGCCATTAAAACTTAGTTCCTTAGAAAAACAAACAAAAAAATTAGTTCCTGTGTTTAACATTCAATCAGGGAAGGGTGTTTATGCCTTTGAGTTCAGTCCAATCTTAGAGTCTGGAATATTGGTTGAGGTAATATATAGAGTTGACCAAAAACAAAAGATTCAAAGGGTGTGTCCTTTCTCTCTTAAGTAATCATTTGAGTTCTTTCAGAGAGCACTTAATCTTTTGAAAGACAGGGTAAAGTGGAGTATTCAGAGTACTTTACCTGGTTTTTCAGGAAACGTTTTTTTGTTTTTGGCTTGCAAAACTGTGATAAACATGCTCTGAGCTCTTCAGAGGAAAGGTTTTAATTACATTTGGTAATAACAGTGGTAATGTTTTATTGTTTTATCCAAATAAATATCAAACTTTGTTTTCAATTATTCTTTCCAGAAGGCTTATCAGGTTGGTCACAATCTGTGATGGGGAACCATCCAATGCATCAACAATTATCAGACCCAAGCACATTCTCCCAACATCAACCAATGGAGAGAGATGATTCTGGAATGGTAGCCCCCTCTAACATTTTTCATCAGCCTATGGCAAGCGGTTTTGTGGATTTTTCTAAAGTGAGTTGACAAACATCACTGTAACTTGTTTGACACTTTGTCAGCCAGTGTAGTCACATGTTAGGGGATACTTTGTATTGAAATACTGCTCCCTTTTGTTTCTGTGGCTTTGCCAGATCTTTTGCTCAATTTCAAGAATGGGTAGCATCCAGTCATTTGTCCTGAAGATACCCCCATCTCCCGAAAACATCTGAGGGATTTGAGTTTTGCTGCTTTGTGTTCTGCTGCCACAGCTTTGAGGGAGCCCTCTACCCCTCTTAAAAGCTGGCTATGCAGGCGCAGTGACTCACACCTGTAATCCCAGCACTTTGGGAGGCCAAGGGGGGCAGATCATGAGATCAGGAGATCAAGATTATCCTGGCTAACATGGTGAAAATCCGTCTCTACTAAAAATACAAAAATTAGCCAGGGGTAGTGGCGCATGCCTGTACTCCCAGTTACTTGGGAGGCTGAGGCAGGAGAATCACTTGTACCTGGGAGGCAGAGGTTGCAGTGAGCTGAGATCGTGCACTGTGCTCCAGGCTGAGTGACAGAGAGAGACTCTGCCTCAAAAAAAAAAAAAAAAAAATGCTGATGCTTTCTTGTCTGCTCTGACAGCTTTATGGTCAGCCAGCAATCATGTAGAGTTCCCATTTTCTTCTTAGCATAAGCTTATTCATGAAACTAAAATATGGGAAAGTTGAGGATATTTTTATCAAAGATGAGAAATTTCCTGATGAGTTCATATTGGATTTAGTTTTTTTCTCTCCTTTTCGTTGAAAAGTCTTATAGATGCAGATAAACTTTATTTTTTCTCAACACTCCATACTGTATAGGATCTTTTGGAGTTCTTTAAATAAGGAAAATTAGAGAAGTCTAAGCTGGTATTATGGGATAATTTATAGTAATGTTATGATTAAATCTTTTTTTCTGCTGTTTTAGGGTCTGCCAATTTCCATGTATGGAGGCACCATAATACCCTCTCATCCTCAGCTTGCTGATGTTCCAGGAGGCCCTCTGTTTAATGGACTTCACAACCCAGATCCTGCTTGGAACCCTATGATAAAAGTTATCCAAAATTCAACTGAATGCACTGATGCCCAGCAGGTAAAATGGGCTTAAGCTCTTTTATTTTTTAGATTTGTCATGTCATTCTTTTTCTTTTGTGAATAGTGCAAGTACTGAATATCAAAAGTCATATCTAACCATTTTGATCTGGATTGCATTTTTCAATATCAAGATGATGATACTATAAACACTTTATTTCAAATATGTGTATTCTTCCTAGGCAGAAACAGTGAATTGCCATTGCATTTATATATTCATTTTGTAAATGTCTAAAGATTCCTAATTAGAAATTCCAATTTTTCCTCCCCCTTTTCAGATTTGGCCTGGCACGTGGGCACCTCATATTGGAAACATGCATCTCAAATATGTCAACTAAGTTAGAAGGTCTTTACTCTTTAGCCTTGTTTGAGAAACCTATGACCTTGGAAGAAACATGGGGATTTTTTTTTAAATGTGCCTAAGAAATTTTCTCTGAGGCTTTAGCAATGGAAATTTGATTGCCCATTGTATAAGAACAAATTGATTTCCTATCCACATGATTATGTTCTCTGGTTAGTTTAGCCATTTTGAACTTAAGATCATATGACCTTAGTGCTTTTGGCTAAACATACCGAATACTACTTGTATGCAGAAGATAATTAGTTGATTACATGTTTCAACCTTTTAGGGTGATAAATACATGTATAATTGTTTACATACTTAAAAGGAAAAAGTTGAGTAAATTTCTTGTCATATAGTGGCTCTACTTAATGTAGCCTGTATTAATGTGAAATATTTACCAGAATATTCAATAAAAAGATGAACAGTGTTTAGAAGTGGGGTGTGATCCTTTCAGTGGTCATGCAGGTACCACCTAATCCACATTATATTGAACCAGATGGTTAATACTATATTTGTAACAGGCTTCTCACATTTAACACTTGAGTCCCTTCTTAGACTGCCTTGAAAAAGCACTTTTAAGACTATTTACCTATTTATTCTGTGTTAAACATTCCCTGTTCCCTTGTTGTCTTTCATATCCTTTAATATATGAGAAGGTTTCAAGCTCTGGCAATGTGTCTTATCTGACTTTAGCTAGCTAGCAGATAGGCCACTGATAGGTTTTGTTCTTTATGGATCATGAGAATGTCAATAAGAACAATTGGATTTAAATCAGATGACACTAAATAAATGTAGGAACACCCAAATTATCAACTTCAGGTTCCTTCTGTGCTTCCTGACCTTTTTTACCTGAAAGATTTATCCAGTTATAGATATCTTAAGCTTTATTTGAGTTGGGACATAAGAGGGAGGTCACACCTGTCATTCTGTTGTATTACTGAATCAGCTGAGTAATATGTATAAATATGTGAGTAATTCTGGGCTTGGTTCCATGGGCCTAAGCATGGAGAGCCAATATGTTTAACAAGCTAAACAGAGGAACCGTGGAATGGGCTGCTTTGGCCAAATCATAGGCTATGCCAAGAATTGGACGCATAGAGAAGGAAAAGTTATCCCACTGAAAAGTATAGTCATCAACTTATTTGTGTTTTAATATAGCTGAATTTTTCCTGGTCTGTATAGGCAATACAAAAAAGAAAATGAGAAAATGTTTGGAGCTGATAGAGAAGCCAAAATTCATATCAAGGCAAAGAAGGTTGCACAGAAGAAGAGTAGTAACTAGGGACAGAACTATATTAGCAGCACTTTGCTACCCTCATGCCAACCGGAATTCTTAATTTTTTCTGCCCAGGTCCTAAAGCCAAGACCACATTAGACACACCATGTTTGTTCTATGTCAGATGTGCCTGCTTCTTTTATCTTTTATATCATCTTACATATAAGAAAGCTTCTTTAATTAAGCTCATTTCTTATTTTCTGTTTTGAATGTATTTTGAAAGTGTTGTTTATATTGAAGCTACTACCTTTGTAGTGATTGATAGCCATATCAAGTATCATTAAGAGGTCCCCTGACCTTTGTGAGGAGCAGTTGGGGGTGCACAAAAGACTCCTTGGATTACCTGCATATCTTGCTGTTTCCACTTACCATTAACAGCAACAAGAAAAATCACCTAAAATTGGTGAAATTAATGAAACTACTCGATGAAATATAGACTAGTGAGAAATAATATTAAATAAATTATTCAGTGGGACAAAAAGGTGAGTTTTATTCTATCTTAACTGTCTGTAATACATTTGAATTGTCTGGAGGAACCCTTAAGTCCATATTCTGTACCTTGAGGACAACCAAATGAGAAATTTTATTTCAGGTCAGTAACTAGAATTCATGAAGAGAAAAGAGGCAATTATGAGGAATCCCTAGGAGAATTGGGAGGAAAACAACAGTTGTGCATTTGGGAGTAATTCTTTAGGATACGCTCCTCCCTTCCCTCTTACCAGCGCTTCCTTCCTTTCTTTCTGACTATTTGGATCCCAGTAGCCTGCTCCCAACCTCATTTCGTCTGCTAAATCTCTTCTTCCTCTGCCTGCTTCTTCCTGGCACTACTTTACTGCTATTTTACCAACCTGAACATTTGGATAAAACCTAGCTCAGGTAAGAACTTAATTACTTTCAAAATATACAAGGGATATGGGGAGGAGACAGCGTGGGTACAGTGGAACAATAGTCAGAGCCTAAATTCTGTTTCCATTTCTGCCATTTGAAGCTTTATGACCTTAGGCAAATCATGTCACCTTTCTGGGCTTCACTTTTCTCATCTGAAATTGAACTCAAGAGTCTTCTAGTTCTAACACAGGATTTCTTCTTGTGAACGACGATATAAGATATGGAAATATTAGAAGCCATTAGAATGTTTACAGTGCTGAGGTTTGAGAGCCCCTAGCATTGGTTCTGATAAGGAATCAAAATGAATCTTGCTATTATTATGGGGGCCAATAATGAGATTTTAGTGGAGACAGAAGAAAGCCTTGCACATCCTTAGTGAGCCTTCAAGTCATGACGAAACATCCTGCTAAGGCTTAGATCAAATCCGGTGAAAATAACAGCTCTTTCAAGAAATGAAACTATATCATCAAGGTTTCTGGACCCACTTATTTCAACTTGTGTTCAGTGTAATAAAATTCTACTACCAATAAAATTATTGATGTTGTAAGACCCTTTAAACCTATCATGGCTACAGTGTGCTGACTTGCCCTTTTATAGGCCAGTCTGCTTCCTTCAGTCCCTGCTCTCAAAGGGGAAATCCCATCACCTCAGCTAACCAGACTGAAGAAGAGAGTTGGACGGCCAATGGTGGCCTCTCCTAACCAAAGGTAAGAAATTTCAGGACTTGGAACTATGGTTTCCCTCTCTTCATGTAGATTCTGGCCAAGTCCTCCTCCCAATCCCAAAACTAGTGCAAGAGCAGGCCATCCTCAGTTTTAGTTAACTTATAGAAGGGGAAAGGCTGGCTACATTATAATTTCAAGCCAGAGAGAGGAGTACTTACTATATATGTGGTTCTGTCCTACTGTTTAAGAACTTTGGACTTCATTGTAAACCCAAGAAACGGCAAACAAGCCTGTAGGAAAACAGCTTCTGAATGAACATCTTGTTCTCTGACTAGCAAGAAGCATTTCTTCCAAGACATATAGCTGGTTATGATGTTTTCCCAGTGGACCCTTTCCTATAGTGAGGGGCTCTGGTAGTGCTGCATTTTCTATTTATCCCCAGTGATTTGTCATTTCTAACAGGCAGGTTCATGGGCCTCCATCCTCTCCTTTAGGCAATGGGTAAGAGAAAGGTGGTTTTAAGTAACAAAAACTTAAGTGTGTTAAGACCGCCTCCAATAAAAGGCATGACCCTGGGCTTCAACACCTAATTTGGAAAAGAAGATCATGAATCAAATTATCTGTTTGCAAACTATTTTGTGATTACTTGTCACATCCTGTTTTATCTTGATGGTGTATTAGTGTGAATCCAAAGCAATTTGCCTGATAACAGAGGCCTGGTATTTCCTTATAGGTTTAAACAGATCTCTGGGAGTGGGGACTGGGCATAGGTATTTTTTTAAACACTTTCATATTCTAATAGGTAATTCGTTTTTTTGTTTTGTTTTGTTTTGTTTTAATGAGACGGAGTCTCACTCTGTGGCCTAGGCTGGAGTGCAGTGGCATGATACTGGCTCACTGCAACCTTCGCCTCCCAGGTTCAAGCAATTCTCCTGCCTCAGCCGCCCAAGTAGCTGGGATTGCAGGTGCTTATCACCAAACTTGGCTAATTTTTGTACTTTTAGTAGAATGGGGTTTCTCCATGTTTGCTAGGGTGGTCTTGAACTCCTGACTTCAAGTGATCTACCTGCCTCAGCCTCCCAGAGTGCTGGCATTACAGGCATGAGCCACCTTGCCCAACCGGTAATTAGTATTGACTCTCTGATTTAAATTCTTGTTTCTTCATTCAGGTTGCATGGATGATGAATCTGGCTTTCTCTCTAAAGCCAACTACCTATTCTCCAGCCCTTATAGAACACAGTGACTCCAGAAGAGTTACCTGCAAGCAGTAGTCATTACAGTAGTAGTAACTGTGGCTATTATTTTGTGATAGAGATTAGTAGAAGAAAGACCTCACTTCCCAATGACCCTTCTTAAAAACCTTTGACACTTTTCTCCTGATTCTCCTATTTCTGACTCATCTTTCTCAGTCTCTTTTGGTGAATTCTTTTTCTCTACTACCTTTTAAATAAGTAAATATTGATGTGCCCAGGCTTCTACACTGTATCTTCTCCCCAGATGATCTCATCCCACACTCATTTATTTATGTATAAATAGAGATAGGGTCTTGCTGTGTTGCCCACGTCTTGAATTCTGGGGCTCAAGCAGTCCTCCCACCTCGGCCTCCCAAAATGCTGGAATTACAGGTGTGAGCCACCGATCCTAGCCCACCCCCACACTCTTGAATTTCACACCACCCAAATTTGAGCCACTAATTCAGAGTTCTCCCCATGGCTTCAGACTAGTATATCTAGCTTCCTGCTGTGCTTCATCTGGATTCATATTCATTCCCTCATATAAGATATCATATTAGTTGGTGCTACTAGCCACCAAGACTCTCAAGCCAAAAGACTGAGAATTATTCTAGTTTAACTCACTTTTCCTCACCCCACTCTTAATCAGTCACTTTATTCTTCCTCTGTGTATCTGAATCTCATCCACTTCTCTCCATCCTCACAGCCACCAGCCTTTTGCCCACCTGGTTTCACTAGGCTGGAGTCTCCACCCTCAAATCTCATCATCCTCCACCCTTTTCTCCCATTCCCCCTGTCAGGCACTTCCTCACCTTGCATAAAAGGTGAGTTATCATAAATGATTCACTACAGTCTGCTCCCAAGCTTTACCCTCCAGCACTGCTAAGACTTCATTTTGGCATGCACCACTTTTTAAGATGCTAGAAAACCTTTGGGGAACAATAAAATATACATACCCTTGCTACCTGAAGTGTGTTTCTGAGGCCCTGAAGCATTTGCATTATTGTATTAAAAATTCACAATTGCAGCCAGGACTAGTGGCTCATGCCTGTAATTCCGCACTTTGGGAGGCCGAAGCGGGCAGATCACTTGAGGTCAGGAGTTCAAGACCAACTTGGCCAAGATAGTGAAACTCTGTCTCTACTAAAAATACAAAAAAATAGCCGGGTGTGATGGTGGGTACCTGTAATCCCAGCTACTTGGGAGGTTGAGGCAGGAGAATCACTTGACCCCAGGAGGCAGAGGTTGCAGTGAGCCAAGATTGTGCCGCTGCACTCTAGACTGGATGACAGGGCAAGACTCCATCTCAGAAAAAGAAAAAAACAACCCACAAAAATTGGCTGGGTGCAGTGGCTCATGCCTGTAATCCTAGCATTTTGGGAGGTCATGGTGGGTAGATCACCTGAGGTCAGGAGTTCAAGACCAGCCTGACCAATATGCAGAAACTCTGTCTCTACTAAAAATACAAAATTAGCTGGGTGTGGTGGTTCATGCCTGTAATCCCAGCTACTTGGGAGGCTGAGGCAGGAGAATCACTTGAACACAGGAGGCGGAGGTTGCCATGAGCCAAGATCATGCCATTGCACTCCAGCCTGGGCAAGAAGAATGAAACTCTGTCTCAAAAAAGAAAAAAAGCGCACAATTGGCTGGGCTCAGTGGCTCATACCTATAATCCCAACACTTTGGGAGGCCAAGGTGGGAGGATCGCTTGAGCCCAGGAGTTTGAGACCAGCCTGGGCAACACAGTGAGAACCCCCATCTTTACAAAAAAATTTAAAAATTATCCAGGTACGGCGGCATGCACCTGTAGTCCCAGCTATTCAGGACACTGAAGTGGGAGGGTCACCTGAGCCCAGGAGGTCAAGGGTGCAGTGAGCCATGATGTACCACTACACTACAGCCTGGGTGACAGTGAGATCTTGTCTCAAAAAAAAAAAAAATCTCACCCCAGATCAATACTGTATCAGAATTCTCATTTTAACAATATCTCCGGATGATTTATACGCACATAAAAGTTTGAGAATATATAATATAATACCAGCACTTTGGGAGGCCGAGGCGGGTGGATCACGAGGTCAAGAGATCCAGACCATCCTGGTCAACAAAAAATACAAAAATTAGCTGGGCATGGTGGCGCGCGCCTGTAGTCCCAGCTACTCGGGAGGCTGAGGCAGGAGAATTGCTTGAACCCAGGAGGCGGAGGTTGCGGTGAGCCGAGATCGCGCCATTGCACTCTAGCCTGGGTATCAAGAGCGAAACTCCGTCTCAAAAAAGAAAAAAAAAAAAAAAAAAAAAAAAAAAAAAAAACACAAAAAAAAAAAAAAAAAAAAAAAAAAAAAAAAAAAGCAGTACACAACTGGGCTAAAGAGCACAGTCCTGGAATCAGATGCAGTCAGGTTTGAATCCCAGTTTCTCTTCCTACAAGATGTGTGACTTTGGCTAGTCACAGTGCTTTACTATTCCAAAACTATTGCGAGGAATGGGTTAACTAATACAGGATAAAAACTCTTGCCCTACTTCACCTGCCCCCAGCTCCCAGCTATAAACAGTAAATAGCTGAGCTGCTGCAGCACTCAGAGGCAGGTTGGCGAGCAGGAACTGGAAGCCAATGCCGGGCCTGGGACTTCGGACGCATTTCCAGCTTTCTCTGAACCGGGCTGGCTTCCTAGCAGTTAGGGCGGGACCGTCGGGTTGAGTGACGGGCCGGTGGCCCGCCCTGGGCGTGACGTTGGCCTAGTGGTGTTGCCAGCGGCTGCACGTGGTCGGCTGAGTCCGCCTCAGAGTCAGAGGTGAGCTCCTCGACCTCAACGCCGGGCGGTTACGTTGCTGCTCCTCCCGCTCGCTATGTCAACGTCCACTAGCTGCCCGGACGGGACCAGCTGCCCGACTGCTACAGTACCACGCCGGGGGGCACGCTATATGCCACTACCCCGGGAGGTCAGCGAGCCGGGCAGGGGTCTGCAGACTGCAGACACGTGTTGTTGAGGGGCGAGGGTAAGGGAGGTACGGGCCTAGGGCCTAGGACTCGTCTGTAGGCCTCTCTACAGGTTGCAGCTTAGGGGGAGATTGGAGCGGCAGCTCAGTTCCCAAAAACTTGTAAGTGATGCAGCAAGGCCAAGAGCCTAGCTCCGAGTGTTTGGGCTGTAATCCTTCACTGTGGCCTGGGTTCTTGGCGTCTTACATACGCTCCCACCCCTTGTGACTTTGCAGCGGTCCCCAACCCAGAGTGACTTCAGCCGGAAGCACTGGGTCTTGAGAAGTGGAGTGGCTAGAACATTTGGGGCCGTTGCTCCGTTTATGTGCTGCTGGGTGGCGTCTGGTTGGTTGGTGGGCGAGCAGCCTGGGATCACAAGCTGCTGGGCTCCCGACCCAGAGATTCCTGCCACTATGAAGCAGAGGGGAGGAACAGGGCAGGGACTTTCGAGGACATTATGTGGGCCAAGTTCCTCTGAGCTAGTATGAGCCTTATAGGACCTGTGAGGGGTCAGGATTAGAACAGTTATGTTCCTCCTTCCTGCAGGAGATAGCCCAGGTGACAGCACTGGGTGGAACCCTTCACAACCCACTTCTTGAACCACCTGAGGCTGCTGGTCTAGGTCTCACCTTGTGAACCAAAGCAAGGAGGTTCCAGAGTGGTAGAGGAGCAGCATGAAGTGGTAGAGGAGCAGCATAAACTCCAAGTTTAGTGTTCCAGCCAAGATCTGAAGCTCCCTCAAACATAAAGCCCCTGCTGTACCAGCTGGGGTGCCCCACTTGCTTTATACAAACCACATCTTGGTTAGGCGTGGAAGATTTTAAGCACTATGAAGGCTTGTCTGCTGAGAACCTAGCTGGGCTTCAGAGCAGATGTCCTTTGATACACAAGAAAGTTCAACACCCCCCTCACCTCCAGGCCCCAAAAGGCCTGAGTCTGGGACCCATCACCTCTGTACCCAAGCTCCTGATTCTTACCTCAGTCCCAACCCCTTGACAGGCACCAGGATCATCTACGACCGAAAGTTCCTGCTGGAGTGCAAGAACTCACCCATTGCCCGGACACCCCCCTGCTGCCTCCCTCAGATTCCCGCGGTCACAACTCCTCCAACAGCCCCACCCTCCAAGCTGGAGGAGCTAAAGGAACAGAAGGAGACAGAGGAAGAGATACCCGGTAAGGAAAGCAGGAATTAAGAATCGTCGCAGCCTTTGAAATATTTTCAAATGCCCCCGTGACACACTGTGGGGGTTCAATTCCAAGAGGGGTTTCTGCACTGATGCTGAGCCTGCAGATCCTCAGACCAGCAACCAGTCCTCCTGCCTTTTCTCTCTCCAGATGACGCACAATTTGAAATGGACATCTAATCCAGTGCAGATGACCCCATGTGTGGAGTTACGGAGGAATCCCTGCTGCCACCACCTCTTCCTGGGGCATCCAAAGGCCAGCTGGCCTCATCTAATCTGGAAGGAAGTGACTTGTTAGTTCCAGGCCTCTTTAGTTCTGAGGCATAGACCAGGGATAGGAGTGGGCAACTTGCCAAGCCCTTAACTCTACTTCCGCTTCGGTCTGTGGGTACTTCTCCCAGCCCTAAACCATCTATATTCAGGGGCTGGAAATGGGGAATGGAGTAGGTCACCTTCTGGCTGCTTAGTAAACATTCAAAGAAATGCCTTGGCTCCAGTGTTCTCCTCAATGTTGATTTTCTCATCTCAGCCACACAGCTGAGGGCCCTGGCAGGTCTGGTCAAGTTCAGAGGGCCCAGGTCCATTCCCAGCTCCCACCAGGCCCACTTCCAGTGACAATTAGAGACTACAGTGGCAGGTTACATAAGCCTCCAAACCACAAACAGCAATAGCCTGGCCCCTGCCAAGGGCTGTTCCTGTCTTTCTAGGAAGCAGCCTTCCTGGAACCAGGCCTCCCCAGCAGCCCCTCCCCTATCCATTCCAAAGCAGGACTCTTGGAAAAGAGGTGCTGTCCCAGCCTCTCCCCATGCCTTTTCTGCCTCCCATCTCTAAGTACCAGTTTCTCCATTCCAACACCAAAAACCTCGTACCCTCCCTTCTCACAGCATGAGAATCCACCAAGCACCTCTAGGAGACCTTAGAGCTCTTTCACACTGAAGCCCAAAATGAGGCAGCAGCTTGTGGTCAGTTACAATCCTAAATTTCAGTAATCTGGTATTTCTTTCCTTCAATTTATACAGCAAAAACCCCACTCAATGTGATTCTAATCTCTGTAGCACCTATATCTCAAGGGTGATACAGTGCAAACAGGACTTTCCTTTTGTTGAGGGGAAAATCTCCCTGTTCTATTTGAGTACGTTCTCATGCTGAAATGAAACCATCCAAAGACAGAGCTGTTCTGCCCAGCACAGGATGTGCTTTTAGTCTAACTTGGGAAAAAGTGGTAGGCAGTAGTCTGGTTGTACCCAGCAGATCCCTTCCTGATGAATGGAGAAGGGAAAACAGTAATTTGCAGATGCACAGGGAGCAGCGCAGTCGAGGACACCAGAGGGGACTAGCTTGGCCTAGGAAGTGTTCATCTATCCAAGACCCACCACTGAGATGTTTTTATTGAAATGCATGTTATGAGTAACACATGAACTCCCTCTGGCCCAGGTGGGACCTTTTCCCTCATAGGTGGGTCAGGCCCAGTGGGACAGTCTCGTTGGTAAGAGGGAGCCAAGTAAGAGAAGGCCTCCAAGGCGTAGGAGATGGTATCAGGTGAGTCCGGGGAACTGATGGTTATGGCGCCTGCTGGAAGCCTGGTATGGTCTGGTTCTCCTCAGCTGTGGCTGCAGATTTCTCTTCATTGGCTGCCTCCTCTGAAAACAGACTCCTCTTTTCCGCAATTAATCTTTTAACTCCTACCATCCACTGACTGACCTCAGTCACATGGTCAACCATGAGTGAGCGGTGGATGTCATCTGCTGCATCCCACTGGTGGGTTGAAAGCTCTGAAGACAGATGGGGGTTAAGCAAGCAGCCTGGGGTAAACGAGCTTCCATGCCTCCCCTCCCGTTGATCATAATCTCAGCACCTGCTCCAGCACAGCCAACCACAGCAGGACAAGGGATTTAGGCTATACCAAAGAACCCACCCATACCTTGCACCAGTAGAGCCATTCTCTTCTTTACAGGTATTGACAACTTTCCTCCAGCCCACCGTTCCTGCAGCAGTGCCAGGCGTCGGCTGATGTCATCACATACCTGTTTCTAAGAGATGGCCTCCAATTCAGTGCTGCCAGCCCAATAAGGGGAGGAGAGGGAAAGGCAGCACCATACAGGAAGCACCTGCTTTCTCTGACCCACACTTTAGTCTTTAGAGCTCTGGTTCTTTACCCAAAGATTAGAGACCCCACTGAAAAGCTGATGAAACCTATGGATCTCCTCCTGTGACTAGAATTTTAAAATTTTAGGGGCTTCTCAGACTCTCAGAAGCTCATCCTATAGTGTTACTTCACAAATAAGAAAACTAAGAGCCAAAAAGGTGAAATTGCCATGGTACTTTCCCTTTCTTTTGACATTCTTCAGATCTCTTTTTCTAAGAACTAAGAAAACACTGTACCTAGAAGAGGTTTATTTCTCCCTAACTGGGCACAATATAAATTTCCTAAGCACAAAATCAGCAGCATCTGCTCTGAATGGCATGGACATACAGAAAATCAGGTTGTTCACTAATAGGAGCTGAATTCAACTCGTTCCCACAGCACCTTCTACTGATTGGTCTTCAAAAGTCTTGTTAATGCTCCTGAAATCCTGTGTTTATTTCACTGAGAAGGCCTTAGCAGATTCTGAAGGAGTCCATAACTCTCAAAGGATTAGGAGCCATTGTCCTTTGGGTCAGAGGGTCTATCTCTGGGAGCCATTCTGGATTTGGCTGTGAATGGGAGCCCTCTCTAACCTCTGATGTGCTAGGGCTTACCTTTGTGTGGCCACGGCAATCTTCCAATGCCTGTTCCAAAGGTCTCAGCACATCTTCCATCAGAGCCTCAGACTCAACTGGGAAACTTGTGGGCTCCACACCAGAGGCAGGACCACTCCCCACAAGTGGAGACGTGGGATTACTTGAAGGAGGTGGAGGCCCCATTGGGGGAGGCCCAGGAGAAGTCTCTGAGGCGGGGACTGAAAAGGTACAGCAGGATCAAGCAACATGGCTTAAATGGGTAAGAAGCTTAACTCTTAAGAAGGCCTACTCTCTGAGACAACTTATTCCTTCAAAAATACACATTTATGAAGTACCCACTCTATGCCAGACAATGTGCTACGCACTAAAAGATTAGAATAGTAAACCAGGCCTGGTTGCAGTGGCTCACGCCTGTAACACTAACACTTTGAGAGGCCAAGGTAGGAGGATTGCCTGAGCTCAGGAGTTCAAGACCAACCTGGGCAATATAAGGAGATCTCGTCTCTACAAAAAAAATGAAAAATTATCCAAGTGTGGTGACACACACCAGTAGTCCTGGCTACTCAGGAGGAAGTAAACCAGACAGATTAATTTCCTGACCTTAGAGAGTTTAATTCTAGAGGGAGGAAAAAAACACAAGAAAATTACCAAATTATGTTACATGCTACAAAGAAAATGGTTTATGTAATAAAAATGGGAGAACCTATCTAGACTAAGTGTTCAAGGAAGTAAGGTACATTTAAGTTTTTCTGAGCTCACTTGCTATGTGACTTTCAGCAAGTTACTTTCAACCAGAGCTTGGGCTCCTCTTCTTTAAAATGGGGATGTATACAATGCCACTTATTTTACAGGGTTGCAGTGAAGATTCAGAATATAGGTACAGGTTGAGTGTGGTGACACATGCCTCTAATCCCAGCAAATTGGGAGGATGAGGCAGGAGGACAGCTTGAGCCCAAGAGTTTGAGAGCAGCCTGAGCAACACAGTAAGATCCTGTCTCTTACCAAAAAAAAAAAAAAAAATAGAGCTGCTAGACTAGTATGTAGCAAAAAGTACAAACCGAGCTGTTTTTATTAAATTAAGAACTAATGGATGGGATAGATGCAGCTATGAAGAGTTGAAGGAGCCAGGTGTAGTGGCTCACACTTGTAATCCAGCACTTTTGGGAGGCTGAGGTGAGCAGATCACGAGGTCAGGAGTTCAAGACCAGCCTGGGCAACATAGTGAAGCCCTGTATCTACTAAAAATTTTAAAAAGCCGGGCGCGGTGTTGGGAGCCTGTAATCCCAGCTACTTGGGAGGCTGAGGCAGGAGAATTGCTTGAACCTAGAAGGTAAAGATTGCAGTGAACAGAACTCATGCCACTGCACTCCAGCCTGGGCAACAGTTCACGACTCTTGTCTTTAAAAAAAAAAAAAAAAGAGAGAGAGCTGAAGGAGCAGGTACTAGGTAGAGGTGAGAGCAGTGCCCAAGAAGCAGGAAAAGTCTTGACTTGAATATTCAAGAGACAGAAATGAGGCCTGTAAGGCTAAAAATTATCACTGAAGTAGTATGAGCTATCACTAGAGAGGTAAGCAGGGGGTCCAGACCCAGCAGGACTTTAGGAGAGTTTGGTCTTGAGTCAGTGATACTGGGAAGCCACTGCAGGTTTATAAAAGCAAGGGACGATGTAACCAGACTTATTTTTACACACGCCTGCTCTGTGAAAAACTGATGGAAACAGGTCAACAATGGTGGCAGGAACACCAGTTATGAGGTTGAGTAGTCCAGGAAGGAGATGATGCTAGCGTGGACTAGGGTAAAAGAGTAGATGAGGTGAATGTAGTAGTCTGAGATTTACTTAGGAGGAAGTAGCAACAGGAGTGGATTGGGAGTGAGGAAGAGAGAAGTCAAGTTGACTCTTAGTTTCTGACTTTAGTAATGGGAGCCACTGACAGAAAGAAGACCGGAGGAGAAAAGTCAAAAATTTACTTTTAGGTATCAGTAGCCACAAGGATGACTAATTCATTTAGTAATTTGTCATTTCAGTTGACCTCTTAACCTCCAGTTATCATTTTTTCCCACCCTACGTCAGCCTCTCATCCCCCTGCCTTGTTTACAACACTGTCACCTCCAAAATCTGATCATCCCTTCCTACCCCTTCCAGCTCACCTACTTTGATTTCAATGTACATTAAAATCACTCCCTTATAAATATTCTTATCTCCTTTATCTCCTCCCATTGTCCCACTTTCCTGATTAAACCCAACTTGCCTGCACTTGGGAGGAAAAACAGAAACATGCCGATACTTTATTATCAGCATGGTTTTACCAGATTTTAAAAGGCACCAAACACTGACTGGATATTTTGCCTCATTTTTTCCACTCTTCAGAATTTATCTTCCTTTCCCTGCTATCTACTTCTGACACTGCCTGATGTTGCACCAAGAAAGTACAGGTCATTAAACAGAAACTCTCATCTTCACACCACCAGTCCTCCTAACCCACCTGCATTTGTGGCCACTTTTCTTCTTCTAGTAATAGATGAAAAGGTTCCTGCTCCTATCAAAAGCCATCTTTCCACCTGTACCCTGCATCCTAGCCTCTCGTCTTCTCTAGACTTCCCTACTGTAATTCTCTCTCTTCTCTTACATCATCAGTTCTCCCTCTCTCCTGAATCATCCCATCAGCATACAAACATGCTCTAGTATATTACTATCAAAACACTCCCTTACTTCACATTCCATTTTCAGATACTGTCCCATTTCTTATATTCACTTCACAGCAGAATTTGAGAGAGCTGTTTATAGTCACTCTACTTTTCACATTCTCTTCTTAGCCCATTCCAGCTAAGTTTCTGTTCTCACTACTGTAGAGACTGCTCTTACGATCACTAGTGACTGCTATGTTTTTAAAATCTAGTGGTTCCTTGTCTCTATCTTGATGTCTCAGCAGCATTCATCACTATTGATTCATGACTTTACACTCTCTTATTTTCTTTTTTTTTAATTTTGGTTTTGGTTTTGTTTTTGAGATGGAATCTCGCTCTGTTGCCAAGGCTGGAGTGCAGTGGCACAATGTCAGCTCACTGCAACCTCAACCTCCCAGGTTTAAGAGATTCTCTGCCTCAGCCTCCCAAGTAGCTGGGATTACAGGCGCCTACCACCACACACAGCTAATTTTTGTATTTTTAGTAGAGACATTTTTGCCATGTTGGTCTTGAACTTCTGACCTCAGGTGATCTGCCCGCTTTGGCCTCCCAAAGTGCTAGGATTACAGGCATGACCCACCGCACCTGGCCTCTCCTGTTTTCTTCTTTGGCCATTTCTCAGTCTCCTTTGCTTATTCCTTCTCTACTCAATCTTGAAATGCTAGAAAGCCCTAGGGCTCTGTCCCTGGCCTTATTCAAGCCCATGACATCAAATACCATCCCCATAATGGTGACTTATTTCTCTAATTCTGGCCTAGACCTTTCCCCAAAAATAATAGCCTAACTTAGCAGAGCACCCCACCCAAAAAAAACTCCCCTCTCCCAAAAACCACTATCCCCCAGTCTTCCTATATCAAGCAAAACATTTTGGTTATATGGGCTCCTCATATATCTACTCATTCCTACTGACTTTCTCCATCTCATATCCATTCAACTCCTAACACCCTTAGGCAAATCATTAAATCTTGCCTATATTACCATAATAGCTGTAATTTGTCTTTCCACTCCCCTAAAATCTTGTCTTCACAGAGCAGACACAGTGATCTTTCCAGAATGTAAATCAGTCCCTGGTTCTCAAGCTAGGAAGATAGTGCCCACATATCAAATGTCTGGAAACACTTTTGGCTGTCACAACTGGGTGGATGCTACTGACATCTATTGGTGGAAGTCAGAGTTGCCGATAAACATTCTATAACACACAGGAGAGTCCCTCACAAAGAATTATCTGGCCACAACCTATCAATACTGCTGAGTTTAAGAAACAAAGCCTTGGGCCGGGTGCGGTGGCTCAGCTCACACATGTATTCCCAGCACTTTGGGAGGCTGAGGTGGGTGGATCAAGAGGTCAGAAGATCAAGACCAGCCTGTCCAACCTGGTGAAACCCCGTCTCTACTAAAAATACAAAAATTAGACGGGTGTGGTGGCGCATGCCTGTAATCCCAGTTACACAGGAGGCTGAGGCAGGGAATCCCTTGAACTGGGGAGGCGGAGGATACAGGGAGCCAAGATCACCCGACTGTACTCCAGCCTGGGCCACAGAGTGAGACTCTGTCTCAAAAACAAACAAACAAACAAAAAAACCAAGCCCTGTATCATCATTCTACAGCAAAAAGGGTGTGGAGAATGGAGGGCAACTGAAAGAACCAAACCTGAGTCCCTTTCTTGGGGCCACAGCACAGTCCATTTAATGGCCTGGAAAATTCTCGGGGGAAAAGGTGGCTCTCCTCTACTTTAATCTTTTCAATGGCTTCCAACTTTATGTAGATTAAAATACAAACTCCTTATCCTGGTGTACAAAGCCCACAATGCTGTAGCCAGCCACTCTATCAGTCTCTGAATTGGCCAAACTTGTTCCTGTTGCAGCTGTTTCTTTTGCTTGGAATGCTCTTGTACATGATCTTTGTGTGGCTTAAATGTCAGCCCCTCAGACACCTACTTACCCAGTCATATTACATCACTGCTTACTTCTCTCTACACCCTCACCACTATTTCATCTTTCAGTCCATCTCCAGTGCTACAACGTGTACTCCCTGAAAGCAGAGATCTTATGTTTTAGTCACTGCTGCCTAGTTGGCCCTTAAACCATCCCTGACTCATAGTTAAGTGCTCAGTAAATAATAGTGATTAAATAAATGAATCGCTGTGAAGTCTGAGACGATTATCATATACCCAAGTGAAAAAGGAATGAACAAATTGATATGCTACTATGAGCTTCTGGTAAGAGATACAGGTTAACAAAATAACTTGAGGATAAAAACTATATTAAAAGCCACAGGGTCTGGATGAGATCACCTAGGATGAAAATATAGTCTTTTTAAATCAATATACCATTTAGTAATCTAAGCAGCAGAGAAGCGGCTCGGAAAAGCACCTGCCCTGAGACCCTTACTGGAACCCCAAAACCTCTCTCCTTAACTTAAGGAGTCCTCGGGGAACAGAAAAAAGTCTTGCGGACAGGCTTATCCCTTACACTGCCCATTCTCCGCCGGTCTTCGAGCACAGGGGCCCCACGCACCTCTGGGGGATCCATCCTGGGGTGCAGCGACCCTCTTGGTGAGTAGCGTGCGCCGGGGTCCGCCGGCCTGGGTCTGCAGCCCGTATGAGAATTGCGGCGGGTCGTTCCAACCGCGCTCCTTGTTGCCTAAGGAAGCGAGGGATGTATGAAGCGAGCCCAGAACTCCACCGTTAGCTTATATTGGGGATGGGAAACAGAGGGTCCATACCCCGCGCCGCCACCTCCCCTAGCCTAGGCCGGGGCGAGGACCTAGCGCCCTAGCCCGCCGGCCGTGCTCACCCGGCTTCACGTACAGCTCCGCCATCTCCACTTCCGCTTGGCCAGCAGGGCAGCGCGTCATTTCCGGGGCGACCGCTCACAAGGGCCGGGTGAGCCGTGTCCTGGCCACGCGATTGCTTGGAGCTCTTGAGAGTGGATGGTCGTTCACAACCGGCGGGAGCCGCCGTGGGGACCCTGCGCCAAACTCCCCAAGACTCGAAGGCTCTATCTAATGTATTGGGGCCCTGGTCACAAGGCACCAGAGGTTGTTGTCCAGGAGCCAGCGCTCTAGAAGCCTTCATCCTCTCTGGAGCAAGTTCAAACAACCAGACGCTCCCACATACGCCCCACTGTGATCTAGCAAGGTTGACTTCTACAGCCTCCTCTGTGCATTGCCCTTCACAATCTACATATTCACGTCTTGTAGCCTCACTAACTAGTACTCAGCTTCCTTCAGTACTTAGCTCAGATGTCAGTTCTTCAGGAGGCCTTCTGGAATGTCTTAGGCCAGGTTAAGTGTCTCACTTGAGCTCCCACAACCCTACAACCCTCTGAAATTTCCTAGTTGAATTACATCACATCTGTCTTGATTCTTGTTCATCTCCCTGACAGTCTCAGAAGGTGGGACTCTATTTTATTACATCCCCAGTGCCTAGCTTAGTGCCTGGCACAGAGAAGTGCTTAAAAAAATATGTTTGTTGAATGAATGAAGTCAGATCTCCATCACACCCATACTGTCATGTGACTACAGAGAGCCACCAATATCAAGCACAGACACAAAGACACTGATCTCACACAGGCTGTTAGCCCCCAGCCCTGTCCCAGGCCCAATATACTCATACCCAGTGAGGTCACTGAGGGATTTTTATTTGCACTGATTTTGCTATAAAGTGTTACTGAGGTAGAGCCAATTGTCCAGGGTTGGACGGGCAAGGAACACAAGGACCCAAGGAAAGGGGAGCCAGGGTCCTAGGTTGTGGGGCAATGCCTCCCAGTGATCCATATAAACAATAAATCGGGCAATAAATAGACGGTGGACAAGGATCAGAGGGACAGGCAGAGAAGGCTCCAAGGGGTGACAGGCTATAGGCCTTGGGGAATAACGGGGTACAGTGTTAGGCATGGACCCAGAGCCTCCTTCCCCAGCCTTCCCAGGTAAGTTTAGGGCATATGGAGCAGAGAGGGTTTCAGCCGGAAGGCATCAAGGAAAGAGAAGACACCCCGCTTTCGAGGGGTTGCCCCTGCACTGCCAACCCCTCCTTTGAGCAGGGGGAGGGGCAGAGGTCCTCCTGGGGAATCCATGGAGCTGGTCCGCTTGAGCCGCAGGCGGGCACGGGCCTGGGCACCCCAGGCCTTGCCTCGAGCTGCAGAGGCCACAAGACACTTCTGGTACTGAACCTAGAGAGAAGGGGAATTTGAGGATCCAGCTACTTTCTGCCCCTAGACTCCCAGAAATCTTCTGCTGGACAGAGTACTGGCCAAATCTTCTATCTGATAACAAGGTTGGTAGCTGGCTACATGTGAAGTTTCTAGAGCATTCCAGGTAGCTCAAAAATCATAAAACGTGTATCAAGCACTTAAGGAGGGCTGGACACTGCTAAGTGCTTTGTATAATTCAGTTATTTATGAAGTGTTATCCCTGTTTTGCAAATGAGGAAATTGAGATTCAGAGACTATATGACTTGCCCAAGGTCACACAGCCAGAGAAAGGCAGAAATGGCATTCAACCTAGTTCTTTCTGATTGCAGAGCCTGAACTCCCAATTACATGTACCACTGTGCTGCCTCTTTTCCATCTCTCACTGGTGTGGACTAGTCCCTGGCAAAGCAGATTCCCTAGTCAAGGGTAAGGGTATACAACTCAAACTCCAGCCTCAATGCAACTGCCCCCAGTCATCTCATCTGAAAGGTTCAAAGGTATCCTAATTATCCTTCCTACCTCCTCTCTTGTGTCCTCCAAAGCTTTTAGCCATATTATAGCTTAAGTGGTCATCCTAATTCATAAACCTGACTTCACTGTCCAGCGTCAATGATTCCTAGTGCCTCCAGATGAACTCATCACCCTGACCTGTGAGGTTCCCCATAACCTGGCTTCTGTCATTCTCTCTGATCTCATCTCTCACTACATCCCCCTTGCATGCCAGATACACTAGATTCTTTCAGATACTCTCATCCACCAATATCTCTCACCTTCACAGCGAAGGCTCCCGTGCTTGGCACACCTGCTCCACTCCCTTTCAGCTGGCTAACTTCCTTCTTGGACTCTCGGTTTTCTATCAGCTCTTACAGGTAACCTTCCTGACCCCTAAAAGGGCCACCTCTTCCGTCAACCAGTCGTGTACAACTTATTTCTGGTCTATCTTGGCTCTATCCTAAGTGTTTTGTGAAGGCAAGGACTGTGCCCTTTATAGCACTAAATCCTCAGGGTCATCTATGGTGCCTGGGACCCTGTAAGCACTCAAATTTGTTGAATGCATGAGTGAACTGAACTAACAAAGTGTAAGCAACCCACACTCAAATGCCCACAGGTGCCAGGAAATAAATAAGACAAACAGGATCAACAATGTCTACTCTTTAGAGCACAGCTTCTGCACAATTCTGGCTGCATGCTGACATTTATACGTGTGAACCAAGTGCCAGAGCTCTTGATATTTTAGCAAAAAGAAGATAGTGATTATTATGTGAAATGTCCTGTCCTGTAAGTATTGGCAACTAATTAAAACTTACTAAAAACAGCATGAGGGCCCAAACATTAATGAACCAGAATCAGCCCAGGTTTATGATCTCTGAAGAGGCTGCCGACCCTGAGCCCCAGTAAATAGTGGAGAGCAGCTGCAGGGCAATCCCACCCACCCATTCCCACCCCTGACTCACCATACAGGCAGCCTGCACAGCTTCGGAGAGTCCCCCTGCATGGGGCTGGCACCAGAAGGCTGCGCACTGGAAGCTCTGACGGCCCAGGTCAGCGATGAGGCCAAAGGTGTGTGGGTCGCGGCCAACACCAATAAATGTCACAAGGCGCACAGGGCACTGCCACAATGGCTCCTCCTCTGTACTGGCCTCTGCCTGCCCACACCAGGCCTAGTCACTAGAGGGCCAAGCACTGGCCAGACCCACTGAACTTTTCTGGCAGCAAGCAGTGACCCCTCAGCATCCCTGCTCACCCCTCCAAAGCCCCCAACTTCACCCTCTTCTGGTACCTGAACGGGGTATGCAGTCATGAGAGAGTCAGACACACTGAGCGTGGTGGGGACCCAGGCATTCCGGTCCCCCCTGGCAGTGAGGGCACCAATGGCCTCGTTCAGCACATCCATGCCTAGGGGAACATGCCCAGCATGTCTCCCAGTTGTAAAGAAAGAAAGAGTCTGCAGGGAGTGTCTAGGCCCCTCTCACTGACTTCGGATTCAGAGATATGGGAACAGGATAGCTGGGGCAAGGCTTAGAATTCCGAATTGGGAAGGCTGGTACATTCCAGGCCATAACAAGGCCATGGGAGGACTCTGAGAAATGGTAGTGAGCCCCAGCTCATTCACCTTCCCCTTGCTTTACACAGCCCACCATATGCAGCCCCCTCAGTCCTCACCCATGGCTTTGGTGACTGGCAGTGTCCCCATGTACAGTGCCTCATACTTCTGAGCAGCCTGGCTCACCGCATCCAGCAACTCCACTGAAATATAAACATAAAGTTGGCCTGGCAGCTCTCTCAATTACCCTTTTCCCCACCCTTCTGATGGGGCCAGGACTCAGGTCAAAGCTGGTGCTGTTAGAAGAAAGACTCATAGATGCTCCTCCAGCTCACGGCTTGGGATCCCTGAGACCAGACACCTCAGAAATTTATCCACAGAAGTACTAAATAACCAGAAATCACCCATCCACAAAGCAGCACCAAAGCAGCCTGATGCAGCAATGCAGGACTCCCCTCCCCATACCTTGTCGTGGCAGGTCTTCAGGGGAGATAGGATCTGGGGAGCAGCAAGAGGCATCACCACTGACCCCTACTCGCTCTGACAAGATCTAAAACACAATGAAGCCAGCATGACCCATAGGGAGAGAGGGAAATTAGGGTAAAAGGGCCAATACCCCTCCAACTACCTTGGAAGCTTCAGACCCAATCCCTTACCCACATTCCCTGCCCCACCCCGACCCTTACCTGGGCACAAAGCCCATGTAGGACACTGGCAATGGCCTTGGCAGGAACATCACAGCGAAATACATGGCACTTGAGCATACAGCTGTCTTTGTCACTTGCCACAAAAGCGAAGTCCCTAGCAGGGGCAGAGATGGGGCTGGGGTAGAGGCTGGTTAGAGGAAGGAGCCTGCAGGAGGCTGGAAAGTCAGGCTACGGATATGGCAGAGATGGAGTAGGGAGGTCAGGGATGGGGCTCAGGTTACCTGGTTTTCACTCACCTGTCACTGTTCCGGAAGCATGTGGGAGCACAGAAGGGAATCAGCCCAGCCTCTTGGGCTCTCCCCCATCTGTCCCTGCTGAGCTGGGCCCACCCTCCCCAACCAGGGCTGGACCAGGCAGGGGAGGCAGTCGTGGGTCCACATCAGAGGATCTGTGTCCAGGGGTTCAAGTACTGGGGATCAGCATCAGTGGGGATCACAGCCTGCAGTAGGGAGGGAGAAGTAGCTCTCGCTTGGGGGAATGTAGGCATCCTCACCGACCCTTGGAGCTCCCCACGCCCCACACACGGATGTGCACCAGAGGCTGGCAGTGGATCAGACTGTGGTCCAGGGGATTCACCAGGCTCATGGCATCCTTCTTCAGGATCATCAGCATGTTCTGGCCCTGCCAAGGACAGAGCTCAGTCCAGAGCTCAGATAAAGGTCACTGCCATGGGAAATAGGCAATTCAGGGACAACTACCTCTGCTGGGCACTGGGCAAAACCCACTGTGGGGCCCAGCCAACTTACCTCACCCCAGGCACCATCTGGGGGCTGGCTCTGGCTGCGGGTCTGGGCCAGCTGCTGGATGCAGTTATTGACTGCAATACTGCTCTTCCCCGGTGCCAGGTCCTCTTCAGGTACTTCTACCCAGCCCAGAGAGCGAACTGCAAAGCACTGATGGGTTGGGAGAAGGGACAGGAATAGGGATGGAGTAAGGTGGCAGGTGCCACAATACAAACACCCTGCCTTCATCCTTGATGACCTCTGCTCAGTCCAATCCCACCCTTGGTCTTTCACTTGGGACCTCCCAATGCTCTGTGGCCCAAGTCACTACCTTAGCCCCTGGCTCCATGCTCTGGATGTAGGATTCTTCACCATACCAGGACAGAGAGTTACTGAAACAAAGCAGAGCTGTAAAGAGGACCACATTTCCTATAGTAGAGACACTTGTGAGGCCTAGACTACTTGATGAGCACAGGATGAGGGGCAAGACCCAGAACACAGCCCCAGATATATAAAACCAAGGCATGGTAGAGCCCAGGACATATTAACAGAACATAAAATGTGGCTTAGAATTTGAGGGAAAATTCGGGACAGAGGACCCAGACATAGGACATAGAATAAAAGTCACCAAGGCCAGGCACAGTGGCTCATGTCTGTAATCCCAGCACTTTCGGAGGCCAAGGCGGGTGGATCACGAGGTCAGAAGATTGAGAGCATCCTGGCCAACATGGTGAAAACCCGTCTCTACTAAAAATACAAAAATTAGCTGCGTGTGGTGACGTGTGCCTGTTCTCCCAGCTACTCGGGAGGCTGATGCAGGAGAATCGCTTGAACCCGGGAGGCAGAGGTTTTAGTGAGCCGAAATTCGGCCACTGCACTCCAGCCTGGGCGACAGAGCAAGACTCCACCTCAAAAAAAAAAAAAAAAAAAAAAAGAATAAAAGTCACAAAATGGAGCAGGGTCCAATATGTGGACCAGAACCCCAAACTAGGACAAGAGACCCTAGAACACAGGACTTAATGGCCAAGGTCTAGAACATGATAGCTTAGGACCAAGAATATGAAAAACATGTAGCTACAAACAAGAGCTTAGAACAAGGAATAAAACTCAAAATACTGACAGTTCAGAACATGGGACAGAGTCAAGAACACAACAGAACCCAAAACATGGGACAGAATTCAGACCCTAGGCTGGAAAGCAGGCCATGGGTCCAGCTGCATTTTTGAATGCCATGGAACCCCAAGCCTTTCATTTTGCCTGGGCCACCCCTGTTACCTCCGGTCCAGTGAGCTCTCCAGGCTGGAGAAGGATCTCCCTTTGGGGGGCCGCAGTCCCCAAATCCCCTCCGTTTCCTGTGGAGTGAGGGTTAGTCAGTGTACTAGCAGACCTAGGTCCACACACGGGCTCAGACCTCTTCCTCACACTCCACCTACCATGCCTGGGTTCTCCGCATCTCCTAGTTCCCAGGTTGGGCGCTGCCACTGGGTGCTACCGCTGGGTACATGCCAGTAGTAAGTACCTGCAGCATCGTGGATCTTCCTCCAGCCAGGGGGCAGGCCGGGCTCCCCTTCCAGACTCTGGTCCCCCCACAAGTCATCTACAGGAACACCGGGTTAGAAAAAAGGGAGCATATTATTTGTGAGTTCACAATAACATGTTATCATAATCCACTCTCCATCCACAAAATGGGTCAGTTCTTAGGCTGAAGATCCAAGCTCCCCAATCTTGAAGGCATAACACGTAAAGATCGGGTTCATTAGTTTCCCCCGGTCCCTACACAGAGACGTATCCCCCACCCTGTCTTTGAGCCCCAGAGTAGCCTTTCGCATTCCCTCATCCTCCCTCAGCTCCTGGTCTTCCCACCGGGCCCCTCCGTGCACACCATCGCAGTTGACCAGAATGATGGCCAGCATGTAATCCTTGCCCAGCATAACCCCTGCCGCTCTCCGCCGGCCTTTGCCGGCCAGCACTCTCAGCCCAGCGTGACCTCCGGAGCTGCTGCGCCTGCAAGCCCAGCCTCTCTGCACCGAAGGCTGCCGGGCCAGCTGGCGCCGTACAAATACTGGGCGGGACATGGGCCGGTCCTGGGGGCGGTCCTGAGCTGCACCGCCCGCCGAGGGGTGGTGCGTCTAAACAGGCGTCTGGAAGCCCGAATGGCTGCGTGGTGCAGTGTGTGAGTCCGGGGGAGGCGCACGAACGCCAGCGAACGCGCTGACACCACCGCGCAACTATGAGCTCATCAGGCCCCGAAGACTGCCAAGACGAACATGCATCGCGCGCTCGAGTGAGATCATCGCGCTCGGGTAGAGAATCAGCTCACGCGTAGCCGGGGACTCGATGGACGGAGTCACGTGGAAGTATCACGTGGCAGTATCTGGGCGAGGCGGGCTTGGTTGTTAGGAATGCACCTCACCCTTTACAAAAGTGCTCCGGAAGTGCCTTCGCCCTCAGTAAATATGGCCAAAGTAGTCGGCACTAGGGAGGCGGGGCAGCGCCTGCGCAACAAGTTCGGCGGGGAAGATGGCGGATGACAAGGTGAGTAGCCTTGGGGGTGATCTGCAGCCGGGCGTGGTCTTCACTCCTTGACTTTTATAGTTCCTAGTAGAAGCGACTCTGGAGCGGCTCAGGAGTGAGGATGTCCCTTGCTTCTTCTGAGGCTCCTGTCAACTGTCTTAACAGTGTGGAGTGGTGTGGGGAGAGCATTCGGCGAGGCGGGAGGAGCCGTGGATTCCCCCGATGTCCCCTCCTGGGAACCATCACGAACCCAAGTAACTAGCACATACTCAAACACATTCACCTTGAAACACTCCTCATTTTACCCCATTCCCTACCCCCTGAAATTTCCTTCCCAGTGACATGATGTTTCCAATCACACGGACACTCACACCACCCTCATTCAAACACTCCCTTGCATACACTCTGAATTTCATACTTATATGCGATCAGAATCACCCAATTCATTTACTTACACACTTGCCGACAGTCATTCTCTCTCCTTTTTTTTTTTTTTTTTTTTTTTTTTTTTTTTTTTTTTTTTTTTTTTTTTTTTTTTGTCATTCTCACTTGCATCCAGTCAGTTTGGGATGGCCTTAGGCAGAAAAAGGTAAAGCCCAGACAGGAACCAAGACAATCAAATTGTCCAGGAAGCCGCCTCGATCCAGTACTCACCATTGGTCTAGAATCTCAGCATTACCCACACATTTACAAAATGTCAGGCACTAGGACATAGTAGCCAAGACAGACTCGTCACGACTTTCAAGGAGCTCATAATGGAATTAGTAGTGCTTTTCTGATGGACCTAAAGGTCCCCTAGCTGTCCTTCCCACCTTTCCTACATACTGCTTGCTATATAAAATTCTTATCGAGGTTGATGTAAGTTACTGATTCAGATCCCATCTGTCAGTCCCTTCCTGGTCCTGATTTGAACTCTGTGCTTTTCAATGCTTTTCTTCCTTTGCCACTGCCATCTCAGGAAGCCTTTATAGGAAAAGGTCTTTCTGACTCATCCCATCCCCTCCCAATTCCCAGCTTCTAATGGAATTGAGCAAGGGGTGGGGCTGAGTCAGACTGCTGGAGCCAGCCTCTCCCTTGTCCTAGGATTCTCTGCCTAAGCTTAAGGACCTGGCATTTCTCAAGAACCAGCTGGAACGCCTGCAGCGACGCGTGGAAGACGAAGTCAACACTGGAGTGGGCCAGGTAAAGACTGTCCCACTCCTCCCCTGCCGTAGGCTTTATTGCCCAACACGCTGTTGAGAGTGTTGAATGAATGGTAGAGATTTATTCAGCAAATGATTATTGAAGGCCTATTTTCAGTCACCCTAAGGACAGTTTTTTCTGAATGGCACATGAACTAACATCTTAAGCAGTGGTTAAATAGGTGAAGAGGGGAGGAAAGAACATTCCAGGCAGATAGAACAGCATATGTAATTGTGATTGGAGTAGCATTATAAACATGAGGGGTGAAAGGAGGTCCCCTTGGCCACAGTAGTCAGGGAGCATGCTGGGAAATGAGGCTGGAGAAACCAGCAGGGCTAGGGGCATCTCTGACCTTGTGTGGCAGTAGAGTTCTATGATTGGAGCTTTCTGACCCCAGCGTTCTGAGATTGTGTGATCAGAACTGCTAGGTTCTTTTTCTGGTCCCAGAACCTTGGGAAAAATCTGGAGAAAATACCACGGTTGTCCAGGGTGAAGAGGAGCAAGCGGTGGAATGCTCTAATCCCAGCTTGAGTAGCCCCTGAACAGAGTCAGGGAAGAGCCTAGCTGAGTTTCCTTTTGCATTTTTCTCTGCAGGATGGCTCGCTATTGTCCTCCCCATTCCTCAAGGGATTCCTGGCTGGCTATGTGGTGGCCAAACTGAGGGCATCAGCAGTATTGGGTTTTGCTGTGGGCACCTGCGCTGGCATCTACGCAGCTCAGGCATATGCTGTGCCCAATGTGGAGAAGACATTAAGGGACTATTTGCAGTCGCTACGCAAGGGGCCTGACTAGCTCTGGGTGCCATGGAAGAGGCAGAATGAGCAGCTTGACCTGCAGGTGCAGACACTTTATCTGGATTCCCCAGTTGTCATCCATTTGCTGTCTCCAACTTTCCTGCCACCTTTATCCTTGCTTCCCCTCCTGCAGAGTGTGGACAGTAGTTCCGCAGACTGCACCCTGGATTCCATCTTCCCCTTCCTGACTCCATGGGACTGGCCCCAAGACTGCAGCTTCAAGCGCCACCAGCTCCTTACTTTTCAAGCCCTGACTGCGGAGTTGGTAGATAACTCTGATCCTTATTCTCTCTGGCGATGTTCCATAGCTCCTCCTTCCAGGGAGCTGGCTTTGTAACTTGATTTTCCCCAAATGTGTTGTAATTCCTGCTGCCCCTTGGCCATCCAGGGTCTGGTGTGGGTATGAGTGTAGAGGATGGGGGTATGCAGGGCCTGGGCCGTCCCAGGCAGGCCCGCTGGACCTTGATGCTACTCCTATCCACTGCTATGTATGGTGCCCATGCCCCATTGCTGGCGCTGTGCCATGTGAACGGCCGTGTGCCCTTCCGGCCCTCCTCAGCCGTGCTGCTGACTGAACTGACCAAACTACTGTTATGCGCCTTCTCCCTTCTGGTGGGCTGGCAAGCATGGCCCCAGGGGGCCCCACCCTGGCGCCAGGCTGCTCCCTTCGCACTATCAGCTCTGCTCTATGGCGCCAACAACAACTTGGTGATCTATCTTCAGCGTTACATGGACCCCAGCACCTACCAGGTGCTGAGCAATCTCAAGATTGGAAGCACAGCCCTGCTCTACTGCCTCTGCCTCCGGCACCGCCTCTCTGTGCGTCAGGGGTTAGCGCTGCTGCTGCTGATGGCTGCGGGAGCCTGCTATGCAGCAGGTGGTCTTCAAGTTCCTAGGAACACCTTTCCCAGTCCCCCTCCAGCAGCTGCTGCCAGCCCCATGCCCCTGCATATCACTCCACTGGGCCTGCTGCTTCTCATCCTGCACTGCCTCATCTCGGGCTTGTCTTCAGTGTACACAGAGCTGCTCATGAAGCGACAGCGGCTGCCCCTGGCACTTCAGAACCTCTTCCTCTACACTTTTGGTGTGCTCCTGAATCTAGGTCTGCATGCTGGCGGTGGCCCCGGCCCAGGCCTCCTGGAAGGTTTCTCAGGATGGGCAGCACTCGTGGTGCTGAGCCAGGCGCTAAATGGACTGCTCATGTCTGCTGTCATGAAGCACGGCAGCAGCATCACACGCCTCTTTGTGGTGTCCTGCTCACTGGTGGTCAACGCCGTGCTCTCAGCAGTCCTGCTGCGGCTGCAGCTCACAGCCACCTTTTTCCTGGCCACATTGCTCATTGGCCTGGCCATGCGCCTGTACTATGGCAGCCGCTAGTCCCTGACTACTTCCATCCTGACTCTGGACCCTGTATATTGGGTGCCACCACCAGACCCCCCTCCCAGGCGACCCTCCCCCTCCCCCTCCCCTCAGCAGCCCTGTAACAAGTGCCTTTTGGGAAAAGCTGGAGAAGTGAGAGCAGCCAGGTTATTCTCTGGAGATAGGTCGATGAAAAGATACCCCTAGGAGACGCGAAGAGTGGGTTTGCTTAAGGAAGTGCTTACCATTCCCCATCCCCAACCAAGTTCTTCCAGACTAAAGAATTAAGATAACATCAATACCTAGGCCTGAGAAATGACCCCATCCTTGTTGGGCAGCTCACTGCCTCATCCTGCATGAACACGGTTGATGAAGGTGGGGTGTGGGTAATATGTGGCTTTCCTTGCCTACTTTGGTCATCCCAGTAGAGCCACTGGAGCTGGCTACTCCAGCCTAGCCCTGATGCATGACTCTTCCATAAAGAATACTCAACCTCCCACTTTCATGCAGGAAGGCGCAGTTGCCACAGATTATACAAACATTATCCCAGCCATTCTGACAATCTTCCCCCAGTTCAAGCAATGCCTAGAGACATGCCTCCTGCCCTCTCCACAGTGCTGCTCCCCACACCTAGCCTTTGTTCTGGAAACCCCAGAGAGGGCTGGGCTTGATTCATCTCAGGGAATGTAGCCCCTGGGCCCTGGCTTAAGCCTACACTCCTGACCTCTCTGCTCACCCTGAGGGCCGTCATGAATCCCGCTACCCACTCTGAGGCTCCTGGGAGGTACCATGCTTCCCACTCTGGGGCCTGCCCCTGCCTAGCAGTCTCCCAGCTCCCAACAGCCTGGAGAAGCTCTGCACAGAGTGACCTGGGACAGGGTACAGGAAACCTGTAGCTCAATCAGTGTCTCTAACTGCATAAGCAATAAGGTCTTAATAAAGTGTTCTAGGCTGTAGGGTGCTTCCTACAACCACAGCCATGATTGTCTTGTGTCTTCTATTCACACAACTCCCCTCAAACAATTTTGTTCCTCTGGGGTCCTGAGTAGCTTAATTCTGGGGTAAATTTTAGACTAAGAAAATTGTTTTCTCCAAGCTGTTACCAGTGGCTTTATTTCCTTTCAGAGCTCCTTGGAGCTGAGACATTTCCGTGTCACAGAGCTTTCGAAATTTCCCTGGAGCACAAAACTTGAGTCCTGGGGAATGCGGAGGGAGTTGGGAACAGAAGGTACTGGGCCCAGCAGGATGAACTAGACTCTAGAAGCTGATGTGGTTTTGGTTTTCATTCCCTCCGGCTCCCTCACAGACAATTCCTACCTGTCAGCTGTCTTAAAATCATGGCCAAGGGAATGTCAGACCCTGCTTCTATGGTAGAATACATGGTGAGTTTCTTAAAAAAAAAAGGCCAGAGGCGGGGGCGGGGGTCCTAGGCCTATCTCAGACCTATTAAAGCAGAATCTTAGGGAACAGTGTTTGGGAATCTTTTTCTTTCTTCTCTGAAGCTCCTTAGGTGGTCCTGATGCACACAGAAGCTTGTGAGCCACTACTATGCAGTGTAGGACTATGGACAGATTTGAATTTGAATTCTGGCTCTGCCACTTAGCTGCGTGTTCTTGGGCAGTTGCTTAACCTCTCCCAGCTTTAGTTGCCTTATCCCTGAAATGAGGATCAAGTGGTACCTACTATATGTGGTAGCTGTAGAGGCTAAATAAATTAATATTAGGCACTTAGTAAGGACTAGAACAATGAGACATGGTTCATGCTATTAATCAACCATACTGAGGATCAGCTTGGTTTTGTCTCACCTTTCTCTCCCTTCTATGAGCCCAAACATTAGGAGAGAGGAAGCCTCCTCTAAAGTGTTCCTGATCAGATTTCTCCCCAGGGCAGAGGTCCAGCATGACTGCCCCCAGCCTAGTCTGCACCCTGCTGAAGCTGCTGGTTCTGAGCTTGGAGCTCCTGATTCTGTGTGGCCAGGTTGATGGTATCTTCCAGGATGCCAGCCAGCAGGCTGTGGTGACGATGCTCTGTGGTCATGGCCTGCTTCTCCCACAGGCCCTGCCAGGCTTGGAATACCTATGCCCAGATTCAGAGGTGTCTGTCACTCGGCCAGCCTTGTAGCCAGCTCAATGCCTGCCCTCCATCCCCACTCACCCGCAGCACATGGTGTGTCTGAGCTCGGGTGGCCTGCACATGCAGGTCATAGAGGGCTGCCAGGTCCTGCTCTGCCATGTCCCGCTCTTCGTGAAGGGCCTGCAGCTGGAATCTCAGCACCATCTGTTCCTGCTGCCATCTCTGCGTCTCCTCGCAGGCCTTCAGTGATAACACATACTCTTTGCTGAGTGCCACTCATGTGCCAGGCTCTGTGCTAAATACTTCAAGTGTATTATTTTATCTAATAACAACCATGTGTGGCTTTGCCATCTTACAGATTTGGCAACAGTGAATCAGAGAAGTGACCTAATTTGCCCAAATTCTCATGGCTAGTGAAGGTCAGAGCTGACATGGCACATGCCTTTCAATGGTTTGCAACTATCCTTGGGGTAAAGTCTAAAGCCAGAGCTGTGGCACACACTTTCTTTAGCCGTGCTTCTGACTACACACCTGTTCAGCTCCAGCCAGAATGGAGAATTTGCAGTTCCCAGACCCACTTTGCCATTGCTTCCCTCTGAACCTTTGCTCATACTGTTTTGTCTTCTCTGAGAACATGTCCCGACTCCACGCAACCCCACCACATATCCATGTTATGTTTCTTAATTTGTTCAAATAAGTTGTATCTATGAGTGCCTTGATGTGATGAGCAGTAACTGCCCTTGTGAAGCTCAGTGTCCAGTGAATTCTCCTGGCTGATTTCTGCCTGTTCTTTAAGGCTCAGCTTAGATGCCATATCCTCTGATCCACTCCAGCCTGGGTCACATATGCCTTTTTGGTCCCACAAGCCCCTAGCTACCCCATCCCATCACTTAGCACTGATAATTGCCTCATCTATCCCTGACAAGGCTGTGAGGGCCATAAGAGAGGGTATGAACCAGTTGGTTGTGACTGATGATGGATTCCCAGCCCCTAGCACAGTACCTGGACCAATTAGAACCTCAAACCCTTAGTTGACCCTCCTCACCTTCTCTTCAGCCACCAGGCCTTTGACCTGGTCATCTGCCACCTCCTCCTTATGTTCCAAATGCTTCAGCTTCTCTCGAATCCAAATTTGGTGCTGCTCCCTCAGTCTGCCTCCGGGCCTGGGCCAAGAAGAACTGCAGGGCCACATCTGGTACCTGCTGGGCTCGGTCAGAAGTCCATGTGCGTGCACAACTTTAGGACCAGGGCCCAGCTTTTCCAATAGAACTTTATCACCAGAGCTGCTCCCAGAACATCCAGGACCTAATTGACCTGGAAGAGCCTGTAGCCTGGGCAGAGACTCAGGAGGCCATGGTGGGGAGGGGAAGGTAGTGGCTCTGCCAAGAGGTGCCATAGTGGTCCTCAGGATCCTGTACCCTTCATCTAATCAACAGGAAAACAGCCCCTCCCCATGGCCCTCCTTTAGGGGTCCAGTCACCCTCAGGTCCTTTATTTGTCAAAAGCTTCATATTTCTCCCTGACATGGGGGCAGGGTAAGCAGGGACACATTAGCTGGGCTCTGTAGCTCTTCACTCCCCCTACGGCTTCCAGTTCTTCCTGGGGTACATGAGGTATTACCTGTTCCTTAGGGTGCTCGAGGGGATTCTTTCGGTGGAGCTCATGCCTTAGGGATGCCATTGTTCCTGCCACTAGAGGAAAATTTAATTAATCACACTAAAGGCGGAGGAGACGTCCCACTCCCAGCTCACCCCCAAGTCCCAGACCCACCCTGGGACTCTCCCTCGAGGCATAGGCTCTGGCTTCCTGGTGAATCTGTCACCTGCAGAGAAGATATTGGGAGTGACAGTTCCACACCGTTCCTCCCAGGACAGCGTAGGTTAAGATCAGGGCTTGAGGCCGGGCGCGGTGGCTCAAGCCTGTAATCCCAGCGCTTTGGGAGGCCGAGGCAGGTGGATCACGAGGTCAAGAGATCGAGACCATCCTGGTCAACATGGTGAAACCCCGTCTCTACTAAAAATACAAAAATGAGCTGGGCATGGTGGTGCGTGCCTGTAATCCCAGCTACTCAGGAGGCTGAGGCAGGAGAATTGCCTGAACCCAGGAGGCGGAGGTTGCGGTGAGCCGAGATCGCGCCATTGCACTCCAACCTGGGTAACATGAGTGAAACTCCGTCTCAAAAAAAAAAAAAAAAAAAAAAAAAGATCAGGGCTTGAAAATCACACAGATCACAGGTCCCAGTCCCTTCTCTTCTTAGCTGTATGACCTGGAGCAGGTGATCAGCCTAGTCTCCATGTTCTTCTCTATCAAATTGAGCTGATAAAAGTTGTAGACAGCATGAAATGAAGTGCTGCACCGAGAGCACTGAGCAGTAAGCACTTGCTCAGTAAATGGGGGCTACCATGCCTGACTCCCAAGGCCTAAGGCTGTAAAAACAAGTTGTAAGCAATTATGAAAAAAAAAGAGAAAGACCAGGAGAGGCTGGACAGGGGCAGGGTTTCAGCCACCCTGTGATAAATCATGGAAGAGCAGAAAGGCCATGCAGCCTAAGGAGATGAAAGAGGACTAGATTAGGAGTCTAAGGACTTGAGTGGGATTGTAGTTCTGCTGCCTCTGATTACGCCTGTGACCCAGGCTCATTGGTCTTACATCTTTTCTTTTTCTTTTTTATGGCAGAGTCTCACTGTATCACCCAGGCTGGAGTGTAGTGGTGCGATCTCAGCTCACGGCAACCTCCGCCTCCTGGGTTCGAGTGATTCTCCTGCCTCAGCCTCCTGAGTAGCTGGGATTACAGGCATGCACCACCGTGTCTGGCTAATTTTTGTGTTTTTGAGTAGAGATGGGGTTTCACCATGTTGGCCAGGCTAGTCTTGAACTCCTGGCTTCAGGTGATCTGCCCACCTCGGCCTCCCAAAGTGCTGGGATTACAGGCATGATTAAACCGTACCCAGCCCTCTCACATCTTTCCTTTTCTTTTCTTCTCTTTTCCTTTTTTCAGATGGAGTTTCACTCTTGTTGCCCAGGCTGGAGTGCAATGGCACAGTCTCAGTTGACCGCAATCTCCACCTCCCAAGTTCAAGCTACTCTCCTGCCTCAGCCTCCTGAGTAGCTGGGACTACAAGCGTGTGCCACCACAAAGGGATAATTTTTGTAGTTTTGTAGAGACGGGATTTCTCCATGTTGGCCAGGCTGGTCTTGAATTCCTGACCTCAGGTGATCTGCTCACCTCGGCCTCCCAAAGTGCTGGGATTACAGACATGAGCCACTGTGCCTGGCCTCATATCTTTTCTTGAAGCCTCAGTTTGCTCATCTGAAAAGTGGGCACAGTGTTATCTTTCCCCTCTCCAGTCCTTCCCTCCTGACTCTTCCTCAAGTTTTATTCTCCAATAAATCAGCTGCTTGCACTTCCCCAAGGGCACCAAGCACTTCCTTGCCTCTGAGTCTTTGCCTGTCATTCTCTCTGCCTGCAATGTTCTTTACTCAACTTTATTGACCTCCTTCAGGGATTGCTTCCTCCATGAAGTCTTCCTTCTCTCTCTTGCCAAGGCTAACTTAGATGCCCCATAGAATTCTGCGTTTATAAGCCTGTCAGAGCACCGATTATGGTGGTGTAATTGTTTCTTCCCAGGAGAATATAAGCTCCATGAGGACAGGGAATTCCCAGGGCCTATGTGGCACTGTGCCCAGCACACAGTCGGTGGTCAATAACTGTTTGGGAATCAATAAGTCAATGAATGGATGGAGGTCTTCCTCAAAGTGCTCTGGAAAGACGACAGGAAGGCAGACACAAACGAGGTTCCTAAAAGCGTGAATGCGAAGACATACCTGTGGTTCTGGAAGCTCCACCGCCTCAGTTCTGGCTCCTTTGAGCATCTGGCTTTTTGGGCATTGGCTTCACGCTTTTACCACCTATGGAGAAAGCGTTCAAGGTAGGCACTGGCCATGGCTGGCCCAGGTACCCTCGGGCCTCACCTTGCTTACCTGTAGCTCCCGCAGTGCCCTGCCCAGCTGGCTTAGCCCACTGTCTGTCAGGATGTCCCCAAGGAGGCCTAAACGCAGGGACCTCAGGCCAGCCCGGCAGGCCTGAGCCTCTTCTACTGCATCCCACAGGGTGGGCTTCACCTGTTTCACCTGCATCCTTCTTCCTGAGGCCCCCAACAGAGCAGCCTGGAGCAAACTCAGGGAGCTACCTAGTAAGGGGACACTCCAAGTGAATTATGCCTTCTTGTGGATTCCAAAGCACACTGCCTATAATACTTTTAGTTTTTATTAGTAGAACTATTGATAAAATCTAACCCCCACCAGGCTTTTACATGTGTTTGATGACACTTCACTCAGGCTGTTCATGGATTGCCTCTTTTATCCACACAACGCTCCAATCAGACTAAAGGTCTAATCTATCCTGGCTCCCCGGACATTTTCCAGATGAGGCAATGGAAGCTCAAAGAGGTCAAGCCACTTCTTGGCAAGTGGCAGAACCGGAACTCAAGCCCATGCCCTTCATCATGATACCAAACTGGCCTGAAGATAAACACGTCTGGCCCTCACTGCTTTATCCTTGTGGGCGTGAACTACTCTAACGTATGTTCCTCTTTCCAAGAGGCCTAGCACAGGGGAAGGTCTGGGAACTTACTAGCCAAATGAATGTGTGTTTGTTGATTTTGGAGACGAGAGCCAGGCATATTTTTACTCTTTTGTTATGGAAAATTTCAAACATATACAAAGTATAGGAAATGCCATCTACCTGTCACCCCATTTTGACAGCTATCAACTCATGCCATTTCTGTTGATCAATACCCCCACCATAACCTCCCCCAAATCCCTGACATCGCAACATTTCAGAGGGTTGATTTTTTTTTCTTTTCTTTCTCTAGCATCTACATTAAGAACACAGAGGCTTGATTTATTTATTTATTTATTGAGATGAAGTCTTGCTCTGTCACCCAGGCTGGAGTACAGTGGCATGATCTCAGCTCACTGCAACCTCTGCCTCCCAGGTTCAAGCAATTCTTCTGCCTCAGCCTCCCAAGTAGCTGGGACTACAGGTGCCTACCACCATGCCCAGCCAATTTTTGTATTTTTAGTAAGAGACAGGGTTTCACCATGTTGGCCAGGCTGGTCTCCAACTCCTGACCTCAAGTGATCCACCTGCCTCAGCCTCCCAAAATACTGGGATTGCAGGCAGACATGAGCCACTGTGCTCAGCTAAGGCTTGATTTTTAATGAGTGTGTGAAAATAGGAGAGTCCCTTCCTTTCTCTTATCCTCTCTCTCCTCATCTATAAATTAGGCCTGCCTCTCTTTCCTCATTTGTAAATTATATGTGCCTTATGGGGTTGTGGTAAGAATCAAAGGCATTTGTGCAAAAATGCTTGGTAAGTGGTGTAAGGTCTCTGAAGAGTGAGGAGTTGCTTTCACTATTGACCTTGCTTTGCCTTTCCAGTTTGTCAGCCTAGGCACTCTGAGGCCCTCTTGAAGGGTCAGGCTCTCTCTCTGGGCTGGGGTTGGGGCTGAGGCTCGTTGGGTGATGGGAGAGGCAGGCCCAAGGACAGATCTCAGAGCTTCCCAAAGAACCCCACACTCTCCCCTGGCCACCTTGAGGGTCCAGACGAAGAAGCAGGCCACTGTAGTTGTTTCCTTCCAAGAGCCGTGAGACAATCCAGGGCAAAGAGCCCTCTGCCTCCTCACCAACAACTTCACCAGCCAACACCCGCAGCAGGGGGCAGTCTCTGCAAGAGGGAGAGAGGAAGAAAGGTGATATCCTCTGGTGGATGGGGAAAGAAATTGGACAGAATTACACTCTGATCAAAAGGGCGACTATTTCCAGAAACGTTTGCGCATCACTAGACAGATCTGCAACATTGTGTAGATCTTTATTTTATTAATATTATTTTTTAAATTACAGAAGTAATACATTCTTGCCGGTCATGGTGGCTCACGCCTGTAATCCCAGCACTTTGGGATTCCTAGGCTGGAAGATCACTTGAGGTTAGGAGTTTGAGACCGGCCTGACCAACATGGTGAAACCTTGTCTCTGCAAAAAATACAAAAAGTTGCCGGGTGTAGTAGCACACGCCTGTAATTCCAGCTACTACGGAGGCTGAGCCAGGAGAATTGCTTGAACCCAGAGGGCAGAACTCTAGCCTAGTCAATAAAGCAAGGCTCTGTCTCAAAAAAACCCAAAAACCCAACAAAACCCAAACCAAAAAAACCCAATAGGCTGTACCATCTGCATTTCCACCAGTA
>NW_016107416.1:1585826-1594819 GCF_001604975.1 Cebus imitator
AAAAAAAAAAAGAAAGAAAGAAAAAACAAGAAAACACACAAAGATAAAGAGAGAATCTTGAAAACAGCAAGAGAGAAGCAGCTTATTATGTGCAATGGATCTTCAATAATACTAAAAACAGATTTAGCCCCAGAAACCATGGAAATAACATAAAGTTGGCCCTTTATATCCATAGGCTCTGCATCTGTGGATTCAACCAAGCATGAATCAAAAATATTTGGGAGAAAAATGATTTTGTCTGTACTGAGCATGTACAGACTTTTTCTTGTCACGATTCCCTAAACTGTATAGTATAACAGCAATTTACATAGCATTTACATTGTATTAGGAATTATAAGTAATCTAGAGATGATTTAAAGTATGTGGGAGGATGTACATAGGTTTTGGGCAGATATTATAACATTCTATTTTTTATTTTTATTAGTTTTTTTGTTTGTGTTGTTTTTCTTTTTAGATGGAGTCTCGCTCTGTCACCCAGGCTGGAGTGCAGTAGCGTGATCTCAGCTCACTGCAACCTCCACCTCCTGGGATTGAGCAATTTTCCTGCCTCGGCCTCCCCAGTGGCTAGAGTTACAGGCATGCACCACCACTCGCAGCTGATTTTTGCATTTTTAGTAGAGACAGGGTTTCACCATGTTGGCCAGGCTGGTCTCAAATTCCTGATTTTAAGCGATCTGCCCGTGTTGGCCTCCCAAAGTGCTGAGATTACAGGTGTGAGCCACCACGCCTGGCTATTTTTATTAGTATATTTTTTAGGCAGGGTCTTGCTCTGTCACCCAGGCTAATGGTGTGATCATGGCTCACTGAAGCTTTCACCTCCTGGACTCAAGCTATTGCTTCAGCCTCTCGAGTAGCTATTATTATTTTTTTACAGTCTTTTTTAATTTTTATTTTTTTGTAGTGACAAGATCTCACTATGTTGCCCAGGCTGGTTTCAAACTGCTGGGCTCAAGGCGTCCCAAAGGCTGGAATTACAGGCGTGAGCCACCGTGCCTTGCCCACACCATTTTATATAAGATACTTGAATGTCTTAATGTTGATATCTGCAGGGGGTTCCTGGAACCAATCCCCAAAAAGATACCAAGAGACAACGGTATTTAAAGTGCTTTAAAAAAAAACCCTGCCAATCAAGAATTATATATCTGGCAAAACTATCCTTCAAAAATGAAGGCAAAATTATGACACTCCCAGAAAAATCAAAGCTGAAGTAATTCCTCGCTAGGAGACTTGCCTTACCAAAAATTTCATCAGCCTGAAATGAAAGGACACTAGATGTAACTTGAAGCCATATAAAGAAATAAGGAACAATAATAAGGTAACTACATGTGTAAATATAAAAGCCTGTGTTATTGCATTTTTGGTTTGTAACTCCTGTTTTTTGTCTATATGATTTTAAAAACAAATGCATAAAATAATAATTATAAACCTATGATAATGGGCATATAATGTATACAGATATAATTTGTGACATTAGCAACATAACAAGAAAAGATGCAGATATGTGGGATAAAATCTTTATAAATATTGAGGCTACATTGGTATTAATTCACGCTAGATTGCTAGATGTTTTCTGTTTGTTTGTTTTGAGACAGAGTCTTGCTCTGTCGCCCAGGCTGGAGTGCAGCGGTGTGATCTCGGCTCACTGCAACCTCTACCTCCCGGGTTCAAGTGATTCTCCTGCCTCAGCCTACCCAGTAGCTGGGACTACAGGTGCGCGTCACCACACCCTGCTAATTTTTTGTATTTTTAGTGTAGACAGGGTTTCATTGTGTCAGCCAGGATGGTCTTGATCTCCTGACCTCATGATCTGCCCGCCTCAATCTCCCAGGGCACTGGCATTACAGGTGTGAGCTGCTGCGCCTGGCTTTTTTTTTTTTTTAGATGAGGTTTCACTATGTTGTCCATCCTGGTTTCACACTCCTGGGTTCAAAGATCCTCTTGCCTCAGCCTCCTGAGTAGCTGGGATTACAGGTGCATACCATTGTGCCTAGAGAGATTGTTTTAAATTTAAGATATTAATTGTAATCTCCAAGGTGGCCACAAGGAAAATCAGTTTTGTTTTGTTTTTAAGACAGGGTCTCACTCTGTCACCCCAGCTAGAGTGCAGTGGCATGATCACGGCTCACTGCAGCCTCAACTTTCCAGGCTCCAGCAATCCTCCCACTTCAGCCTCCTGAGTAGCTAGGACCACAGGCCTGCGCCACTATCCCTGGCCAATAGAAAAAGAACTTTTTAAAATATGGGGAAAAAACCCTGTTCACTTGGCCAAATGGATTTACGTCTTTATTGCTCATTAACTGGGGTAAAGGAAATATCATTTTAAAACTCAAGCAAACTGAGTGTCTTATATCCTGTCAGAAGAAAGAAATTGAAAAAGGAAAAATGAAAGAAAAAAATATCAAAAAGATAATGAGAAAAAAATCAATACAGCACATTGCAAAAAATCAATTAATACAAAAGGCAATATTAGAAGATTTAAGAAACAAAAATATATAGCCAAATAGCAAAATGGTAGAAGTAAGTCCTTGTTATCAGTGATTACTTTAAAGGTAAGTGGAATAAACTCCCCAATTAAATAACAGAGTTTGCAAGAATAGATTTTTTCAAAAGCCCATAATTTATCTATGTGTTGTCTACAAGAGGCTCATTTTATTTTCTTTATTTTTTTAAGAGACAAGGTCTCACTCTGTTGCCCAGGCTAGAGTATGGCGATGTGATCAAGGCTCACTGCAGCCTCAACCTCCCAGGCTCAAGTGATCCTCCTGCCTCAGCCTCCAAGTAGCTGGAACTATAGGTGTGTGCCACCATATCTAGATATTCTTATTTTTTGGTAGAGATGGGATCTTACTATGTTGCCCAGGCTGGTTTCAAACTTCTGGACTCAAGTGATTCTTCCACTGTGGCCTCCCAAAGTGTTGGGATTATAGGCATCATCTGCCATGGCCAGCCAAGACCCACTTTAGATCCAAAGACACAAATAAGTTAAAAGTAGGAAAATGGGAAAAGATATTCCATGCAAATAGCAACTAAAAGAGTCTGTGGTGGCTACGTAAATATCACATCAAATAGACTGTAAGTCAAAAACTGTTACAAGAGACAAAGAAGCACATTATATATTCATAAAAGGTTCAATTCATCAAAAAGATAAAACAAACATAAACATGTATGCACCTGACAATAGAGCAACTATGTGAAGCAAAAGTTGACAGAAATGAAGGGAGAAATAGATAGTTCTAGAGTATTGGAGACTTCAGTACTCTACTTTTTTCTTTTTCTTTTTTTGAGATAAGATCTCACTATATTGCCCAAGCTGGTCTTGAACTCCTAGGCTCAAGCAATCCTCCTGCCTCAGCCTCCTGAGTAGTTGAGATTACAGGTGCATGCCACTATACCCAGCTTCCCCTGTTTCAATACTAAGCAGAACAAGTAGACAAATGATAAATAAGGAAGTAAAGGACTTAAGTAGCACTAAACCATTTAGACCTAAAAGACATATTTAGAACACTCAATCCCAAAATAACAGAATACACATTCTTCTCAAATGCACAGAACATTCCCCAAGGTAGACCATATGATAGACCACAAAGCAAGTGTCAATCATATTTAAAAGTTAAAATCACACCAAGTATCTTCTCTGGCCATAGTGGAATAAACTAGAAATGAGTAACAGAAGAGAAACTGGAAAATTCACAAATATGTTGAAATCAACCAACCAATGGGTCAGAAAAGAGATCACATGGAAAATCAGAAAATACTTTCAGAAGAATGAAAACAAAAACACAACATATCAATACTTGTGGGATGAAGTAAAAGTAGTGCTCAGAGAGAAATGTGTAAGTGTAAATGTCTACATTAAAAAGGAAGCTCTGTAGCCAATAATTTAACTAGACACCTCAAAAACATTAACTAGAAAAAAATAAAAAAGAAGAGAAAAATAAACTCAAAGCTAACAGAACAAAGAAAAGAATAGAGATCCAAACAGAGATAAATGAAAAAGAGAATATAAAATAATAGAAAATCAATGAAACCAAAGTTGATTTCTTGAAAAATATTTTAAAATGGGCGGGAGTAGCAGCTACGGATCCACTGGAGGAGAGAGAAATGCAGGTTGCTGCATGATTAAAAAAATATTTGAAGAGGGCCGGGCGCGGTGGCTCAAGCCTGTAATCCCAGCACTTTGGGAGGCTGAGGCTGGCGGATCACAAGGTCAAGAGATCAAGACCATCCTGGCCAACACGTCTCTACTAAAAATACAAAAATTAGCTGGGCATGGTGGTGTGCGCCTGTAGTCCCAGCTACTCGGGAGGCTGAGGCAGGAGAATTGCTTGAACCCGGGAGGCAGAAGTTGCAGTAAGCCGAGATTGTGCCACTGCACTCCAGCCTGGCAGCTGGCGACAGAGTGAGACCCTGTCTAAAAAAAAGAAATTTGAAGATCACCGCATTCCACAGTATGAGGTGAACCCATGGATCACAGAGATTTTACATCACCTTTAAGAACACAAGAAGGGGCCGGGCGCGGTGGCTCACGCCTGTAATCCCCAGCACTTTGGGAGGCTGAGGCGGGTGGATCACGAGGTCAAGAGATCGAGACCATCCTGGTCAACATGGGGAAACCCCGTCTCTACTAAAAATACAAAACATTAGCTGGGCATGGTGGCGCGTGCCTATAATCCCAGCTACTCAGGAGGCTGAGGCAGGAGAATTGCCTGAACCCAGGAGGCGGAGGTTGCAGTGAGCCGAGATCACTCCATTGCACTGTAGCCTGGGTAACAAGAGCAAAACTCTGTCTCAAAAAAAAAAAAAAAGAACACAAGAAGATCCGGGACAGGGATGTCTATCTGATAATAGAGGACTTGAAGCAGAAAGCAAGTGAATACGAGTCAGAAGTATCTTCAAGATCTTCTCATGGAGAGTGTGAATTTTTTCCCCTGCCAGTCTGTCTACTACTGGTTCCAGGCATATGAACACTTTGGTTGACAGTGTGGTGGCCCTAGAAACAAAGGAGACCCCACTAGCTAGTTTTATCTCTGCAGTGAATGATGCCTTTTATACCAAATCCAAAAGTGAAGAAATCAAGATTGAACTGGAAAAACTTGAAAAAAATCTAACTGCAACTTTAGTATTAGAAAAATGTCTACAAGAGGATTTCAAGACAGCAGAGTTGCTTCTTTCTACAGAAAGGGCCAAAGTTGGCCATCATTGTCATATATGGACTTTCTAAAAGCAAAGTCAGAGGAATTCAGATTTGGAATCAGAGCTGCAAAGGAGCAACTTTCAGCCAGAGGCATGGATGCTTCTCTGTTTCATCAGTCCCTAGCAGCATTGTCAGAGAAACTGGCAAAATTATAATAGTCTATACCATTGAAGAAAAAATTGAAGTCCTTTTTAGACTTAATACCTAATCCATCTCTTGCTCAAGTGAAAATTGAAGAAGCAAAGCAAGAATTAGACAGAATTGAAGCTGAACTTAGAAGGAGAGTAGACATAATAAAACTGTGACAAGAGCCAAATAAACATCCTTTTCCCTAACAAAGTAAATTGAAGAGGACTTTATAGAGTTCTTTTTCCTCTTGGCATGTCTTAATAACAAAATTTTCTGTGTTCCTACATTACAGAATGTCATAATTGATGGAATATGGTTTCTTACTACTCATTGCATTTTTGTGCCCAAATACATAGTTTTCATATCCTTTTCTCTTAAAAAAATTTAAAATGGACAAACCTTTAGCTAGATTGGCTAAGAAAGACAGAAGACTCATATTACTAACATTAGAAATGAAAGTGAGGACATTGCTACCAACCTTACAGAAATAAAAATGATTACAGGAGAATGCCACAAACAATTATATATCAACAAATTAGACAACCTAGATGAAATAGACAAATTCCTAGAAAGACACAAATGATCAAAACTGACTCCAGAAGAAATAGAAATTCTGAATAGACCTACACCAGGTAAAGAGATTGAATCAGTAATCAAAAACCTCCCAACAAAGAAAAACCCAGGACCAAATGGCTTCACTGGTGAGTTTTAGCAAACAGTTGAAGAAAAAGTAACACCAAATCATCTCAAACTGCTCCAAAAAATAGAAGAAAAAGGAAGACTTTCTAACTCATCCTATGAGACCAACATACATTGCCCCAATACCAAAACCAAAGACAACACAAGAAAATAAAATTACACACTAATATCATTCTGAATGTAGATGCAAAAGCCCTCAATAAAATACTAGCCAATGAAATCTACTGAATATTAGAAGAATTATACATCATGATCAACTGAGATTTATCCCAGGAATGCAAGGGTAGTTCAACATGAAAATAAGTCAATATATAATATACCATGTTAATAGAATGAAGAAAAAAATCTGAGGATAATTTCAACAGATGCAGAAAAGCCTTTGACAGTATCCAACATCCTTTCATGCAAAAAATACTCAACAAAATAGGAATAAAAGGGAAATTTCATAACATAATTAAGGACACATATAGAAAAACCCACAGCCAATATCAAAAGCAATGGTGAAAGACTAAAATCTTTCCCCTCAGATCAAGAACAATATAAGTGAAATGGGAGGGAGAGATGCAAAAATAAATAAATAAATAAAAATAAAAATAAATTTTAAAAAAAGAACAATATAAGTATGGCTACTATCACCACTACCATTCAGCCTTGTAATAAAAGTTCTAGCCAGAACAATCAGGCAAGAAAAAGAAACAAAATTATTGAAATAGGAAAGGAAGAAATAAAACGATCTCAATTTGCAGACGATATAATTTAATACACAGAAAATCCTAAAAAAATCATATCCAAAAGGAAATATGAGAACTAATAAACAAATTTAATAAAGTTGCAGAATACATATTAACACGCAAAAATCAGTTGTATTTTTTTTCCTGTTTTTTGAGATAGGGTCTAACTCTGTTGCCCAGGCTGGTGTGCAGCAATGTGATCAAGGTTCACTGCAGCCTAGACCTCCCAGGCTCAAGTGATCCTCCCATGTCAGCCTTCTGAGTAGATGGGACTATCCCATGTCAGCCTTCTGAGTAGATGGGACTACAGGCACACACCATTACGCCCACCTAATTTTTTAATTTGTTTGTATAGAAAGGGTCTCACTATATTGCCAAGGTTGGTGTCAAACTCCCGGGCTCAGGCAATTTTCCCAGCATGGCTTCCCAAAGTGCTGGGATTGCAGGCATGAGCCACAGTGCCCAGCCAAAAATAGTTGCATTTCTATACACTAGAAATGAGCAGTCCAAAAAGGAAATTGTTTAAATTCCACAAAAATAATAAAATACTAAGAAATACATTTAACCAAGGAGGTTGTAAACCTTATAGCCTGAAAATTGCAAAACACTGCTGAAATAAATTAAAGAGAACTTACATATATGAAAAAACAGCATGTGTTCATTATTCATGAATTGGAAGACTTAATACCATGAAGATGGCAGTATTCCCCTAACAAATCTAGAGATTCAATGCAATGTCTATCAAAATCCCAATGATGGTCTTTTTTTTTTTTTTTTTTTTTAGAAATGGGAAAGCCAAATCCTAAAATTCCTATGGAATTGCAAGGAGCCTGAATAGTCAAAGCAATGTTGAAAAGAACAAAGTTGAAGGACTTACACTTTCCCATTTCAAAGCTTACTAGGAAGCTACAGTAAATAAAATAGTGTCAGGCTGGGCCCAGTGGTTCATGCCTGTAATCCCAATACTTTGGAAGACTGAGGTGGGAGGATAGCTTGAAGCTGGAGCCCAGGAGTTTGAGACCAACTTGGGCAAAATAGTGAGCCCTCGTTTCTACCAAAAAAAAAAAAAAAAGAATTTTTTAAAATTAGCTAGGTGTGGTGGTGCACCTGTAGTCCCAGCTACTTGGAAGGCTGAGGCAGGAGGATCACTTGAGCCTGAGAGGTCAAGGCTACAGTGAGCCTTGATTGCATCACTGCAGTCCAGCCTAGGTGACAGAGGGAGACCCTGTCTATAAAACAAAATTAAATTAATACAGTGTGGCATTGCCATAAGGATAGCCTTTGACAAGGACTAACACATTTTCATGATTAAAAATAGTAAACAACATAAAAATAAAAGGTAAGCTTCACAATATGATAAAAGCTATATAAATCAATGTAATAAAATTGAGAGTCTTGACATAAATTCATACATATGTGGCCAACTGATTTTTCACAAGGAAGCCAGGACCAGTCAATTGGAAAGAATAATCTCTTCAGCCAATGGTGCCGGGAGAAATGGAAAGAATGAAGTTGGACCATTATTCCATACTAATCCAAAAAATTAACTCAAAATGGATCAATGTCCTAAATGTAAGAGATCAAGCTATAACACTATTAGGAGAAAACCTAGGGTTGAATCTTCTTGACCTTGGATTTTGCAGTGGTTGCTTAGAAAAACAGATAAACTGGGCTTCATAAAAATTTTAAACTTTGGTCTATCAAAGGACGCTATCAAGAAAGTGAAAAGATAGGCGTGGTGGCAGGCACCTGGAAAGAAAGAAGAGAAAGAGAGAAAGAGAGAGAGCAAGAGAGAGAGAGAGAGAGAGAGAAGAGAAAAAGAAAGAAAGGGAGAAGATAATCTATAAAACAGAAGAAAATGTTTGCAAATCACATATCCGATAATGGTCTAGTATACAGAATATATAAAGAACTCATAACAAGAAAAACACAAATAACCCAATTTAAAAATGGGTGAAGGATTTGAATAGACGTTTCTCCAAAAAAGATCTAGAGATGGCCAACAAGCACATGAATGGACGTTCAATATAATTAGTCATTAGAGAAATGCAAATCAAATAAAAATGAGATGCCACTTCATAACCACTAGGTTGCCTATAATAGAAAACATGGAAAATAACAAATGTTGGTAATTGTGGAGAAGTTGAAACCATTGTACATTGCTGGAGGAAATACAAAATGGTGCAGTGCTGTAGAAAGCAGCATGGTAGGCTGAGCACGGTGGCTCACGCCTGTAATCC